>NC_133228.1:1715000-1872500 GCF_040436345.1 Pagrus major | reverse complement strand
ACAACAAATTTGTCCTAATCACCTTACTGTTCGCTCTTACATGCTTTACCTGGTGGCTCAAATCCCATCTTTCATTTCCACTGTCTTTGTAACAACAGTCAGTTATTCAGGCATATTTTAAAAAAACATAAGAAACTAATAGTGGCCTAAATGATGAATAAAATATGTCAAATTGGCATTATTGGTGTATTTGCATTCTTTATGTTGTCAATTTGCTTTTTTGTTCCATATTACAAGTCTTATCAAATCAAATCTAATCAATTTTATTTATATAGACCAAAATCATAATCATATTGCCTCAATGGGCTTTACAATCTGTACAGTTAACGACACCCTCGATTTGAGTGAGGAAAAACTTGCTATATTGAGAAAAAAAAAAAAACCTTTTGGGGGGGGGAAAAAGATGGAAGAAACCTCAGGAAGAGCCACAGAGGAGGGATCTCTCTCCCAGGACGGACAGACGTGCAATAGATGTCGCATGTACAGAACAATACAACAAAATCACGATTTACAACTTGCATTCACAGTATATACAAATTATATAGTGTAAAGTGTGTGGATCAAGGAGGACGACTGAGCAGGCCGAGGCATTGCCAATTGGTGCCCAGGCCATACAACCTCCTCTCTACCATGGTGACCTGGAAGAGGGTAGGCCACACAAAGTCTGCCCTTTAATTTGTTGATGGTAATAAAACAGGTGCCCACACAGATGTTTTATATTGTCAGAACTGTGCCTAAATTTACAGAGCTTTGTTTTTCCAAATATAAGAACAAATTGGTAAATTGGAATTGCTTTGAGTGTGTTATGCTATGTTGGCGATAAAAATATTTGCATTGCATTACTCGCGCAAGTTTGATCACGGGGTAATTCATTTTTAATCACGTCTACACGCACGTCACAATAAGAATAACCTCAAAAGAGCGGCACATCAGTATGAACCCAAAACAAAGAGATTTGACTTGTAAAAAGCCTGAATTCATGCTTCGTCAGGTCTGTTTGCCAGACGACAGGCTAACAACTTTTAAAGTGCTTGTTCCCTGAATGGAGTTTGGATCGATCAGAGCTATGCTGTGCTGACATACAGTATTTCCATAACTTAGCAGGTAGCCTGACCTTCTTGCTCACTTCCCTCCACGGCAGCTCCTTTTTTGTCCTGTCTCGGTACGAGTAGATATGTTATCGTACAGCTCTGGGTGTCCGTAAAAGGCCACGGTAAGTGATTTTTATGCTCTCCATCGTTGCTCATGTGCAATGTCATCATTGACATCAATGACATCACTGACACCGCCCGTCGTATCATTGACTTTGTATGCAATCTAGTCACGCAAATAATTTGCATTGTGTTTGGTGTGAACACAGCATTAGCCTTTTCCTGCTCTGTATTCAAACCATCTAGTCTGGATAATAGTCAGGGGAACGGGGGAGATGTGTGTTTTCCTCCAGAGCTGAAGTTGTTTCTGCTTCAGGACTAACCCCTTTACCAGCAGCAGTGAAGCAACTCACTAGAGACTTCCCTGGTCTTAAGAAGCTGCAGCCTTTATTTACTGACAACTGTAGCCTCCACTATAGTCAAGTCAATTTTATTCACAGCAAAGTCGGACAGTCAGACCACTTGTGAGAATACTTCTTTTTTGCATTTGTTTAGAATTGAATACTATTTCTCTCATTACAAATGATAATATACGCCTGGCAATATAAGTGAAAAGTTAAATCTTTAAAAAAATGTAGTATTTGGTATTTTCCCCCATTGACTTTTATGATAACATGTACTCGACCTGACATGGGGGAAAGTCAATGTCAGTCTTGAAGGATTTCTCGCAAAAGCTTTGAGGTGTGTTTTGGCTGATTATCCTGTTGCAGTATGAATCCTAGAAGATGCAAACCAGAGGGTGTAGCATGTCTCTGAAGAATGAAGTGGTACTTCTCCTTGGTCAGGGTGGAGTCAATTCTGTGCAGGTGTCCAACTCCAGAGTATGCAAAACAGCCCCAAACTTGAATATTCCTGCCACCATGTTTCACTGTTGGTTTGAAGCAACATGGTATCATTCTCTCTGCTGTTCATCTCCTTACATACACCCTTCTGTTAATCACATACATCTCTAACTTGGATTCATCAGTAAAAAGGAAGGAAACGAGGCCAAACACTTGATTTGGGCTAAGAAATACCTGAATTCCACAGTGAATAACTTAAAAAGTCCGGCGAAGAACCCCAGTCAGAAATAACGGGTGCCACTAGCTTTGTTAACTCGACCAAAGATTCCACTGGATGCATGTCCGCTGCGTTACGGCTCTGGTTCGGTTTTGCTCCGTCACTCATTGTCCAGCAACCCCCACCAGCTGCATTTTGAGTCCGCCATGGCGCAGCACCGCCGAACAGCTGGAGTTACGTAACCGAGGAATTCCTGTGATAATTACATAATCACGCACGACCGCAGTTATACGTATGTGTTATAAACACAACAACACGAAGTGTTCCTGACTGAAGGATTAGAAGAAGACCTTGTATTTGTCTCTTTTTTGAGGTTTTTGTGCTGTCGTTAACACGGAGTGTTTTATTTTGAAAATTAACCAGATGTTATGTTGTTGTTTCGTGTCTGACTTCCTGTCTGCTCTGTGCTGAATTCGGCTGAATTGCTGCATCGGGCTCTGGCATCCGCCAGAAATAGAAGTCCTCCATATCTGCTCCGGAGGGCTGCGGACTGCCGGAGCTGGGACGGAGCAGACACGCAGTGCAGCGGACCTGGTGGAAGTTAACACATAGACTAGAGTGAAACCTATTAGCTCAGAGCCGTAACGCAGCAGACAAGTATCTGGTGGAATCAAGGGGTTAGGCTTTCATCCTTAGACCCTGAGCATGTTGCTATAAGGAGGGGCGTTTGGTGCATAATTTTACTTCGCTTCCGCACAAAATACAAGGAAATGACTACTTCTAATGAAGAATATGATAAAAAATATTACAGTGAAAAAGCAAATAAGGCAGGAGTGCTGCAGAATATTATTAATTATGTAAATTGTTGTTGATTGAAAAGGTGATGTATTTATTTTACCACTCGATGCACTCTCAACTTTATTTCCAATGTGAAAACTTCTGAGCTCTTTAACTGTAAACCTGATACAGCATTTATTATTATACTCAAGAATCACATTTAGTACATCTGATTCTTCATTTTATAAAATGTAGTGTTGAGGATGAATTGTGGAGCCTCACAGCCTAAAGAATGAAGCTGCTCCGTAGTCTGGTGGTACGGCAGCGTATACTTCTATATCTTTTGCCAGATGGAAGCAGGGTGAACAGACTGGTTTGGATGGGTCTTGTCTTTTAGAATGTTGTGTAGTGTGTAGTCAGGATGCTTTCTGTTAAATATAGCCTTCCTAAGTTTCTGTAGGAAGTAGAGCCTTTTCTGTCTTTTTTTTTTTAACCAGGGTGGTGATGTGCGATGACCATGATAGGTTCTCTGTGATGGTAATTCCAAGGAACCTATAACTGCTCACCTGCTCCACCTCAGCTCCACTGATGACTGAGACAGGGGTGTGTGCCTTTGCCTCCTTTTTCTAAAATCAACAATCAGCTCCTTGGTTTTGTTAACATTGAGCAGTAGATCGTTCTCTGTGCACCACTCCACAAGATTGTTGATTTCCTCCCTATATGAACTCTCATCATTGTTTGTAATGTGGCTGATGATGGTGGTGTCACTCTATTTCACAATAGAGTTGTCCTGATGTCTAGGAGTGCAGTCATGAGTGTACTGTGTGAACAGGAGGGGGCTGAGTACACAGCCCTGGGGCGCTCCAAGCTGCCAATCCAAGCTGTCTGGGGTCCAATATCCAGTCGTCGATTGTGGTACTCAAGCCCAGAGTGTTAAGTTTTTCAATCAGCTACATGGGTGACATTGTGAATGCTGAGCTTAAGTCAACAAATATCATTCTGGTGTAGCTGTTCTTATTCTCCAGGTGCATGTAGATTAAGTGGAGGGCAGTAGCTATGGCATCCTCTGTCAGTCTGTTGGTCTTGAAAGCATTTTAGCATTTTTTAGATACAGGAATGATGGTGACTGTCTTGAGCCAGGGGGGCATAGCCTCTTATGAGAGTGAGATGTTTAAAATGTCAGAAATAACATCAGCTGGCTGATCGGCACATGTTTTTAACACACGGCCAGGTATAATATCTGGACCAGGTTGGAGAATGATCTTATTGTCTTTGTGATCACCCCATCATCAACACATTTGCTAATTGATGAATATCGATGTTGTTATCCTGAGTGGCAGCATATCTAAATGTTTGTCAGTCTGTGCTCTCAAAATAGTCCTGTAGGGTTGCTGTAACTTCATTTGTCCACACTTTAACAGCTTTCTTTTTTGGTGTGTATTTATTAGTTTTTTGTTTGCAAATTACAGCAAATCAAACAGCAAGTCACTATTACATGCAACAAAGCAAACTTTTCTCCCTGTTCTCCCTCCCATCCCCCCTTCCCCCCACCAAATAAGTATAAGAAAAAGGTGTTAAAACAATAATAAAATAATAAAAAAAAAAAATTAGAGCAAAAAAAATTAAAAAATAATGCTGATAACAATAGAACCCTGGATATGGTATACAGTATATACATGCCTGCATGGATACAGATACACATACATATACACACATATATATATGCACACACTCACTTTAATTAAATAAAAAAACTGTGCTCTCAAAATAGTCCTGTAGGATTGCTGTAACTTCATTTGTCCACAGCTTTTACTGATGGTTTCACCCTCTTGATCAACTACAAGCAAGTAGGCAGAAGAAGCAGGGTAATATGATCTGATAGGACGAAGTGAGGATGTGAGAGGGTTTTTTTTGCTGCCAAGGATATTTGTTTACACATGGTCCGGGATATTTCTTTCTCTGGGTGGGTATCTGGATATGCTGGTGGAATTTAGGTAAAGCAATTCAGGAAGCTAAAATGAAAATTCCATCGGGTTTTATCATGATGCTGCTGATGACATCATACAATACCCGTGGTGCGTTTTCCAAAACAACAATAAAACACTGGTGAATTCTCTGCAGATAATATGGTTGACATTAGGGATGCACAATATGGTTTTTATTTCAACCGATAATTATCTGCCTCTTGCAACAGATTAAAAAATTATCATTTTTGCTGAGATTTTTCATTTTAAAATGTTTCTAACATGTAGTTTATGAGCACAAAAAGGCTAAGATGTAGTGAGTAAAGATGAATGATTTAATACTCCAAAGCTCTAACCATCTAACTGACATCACTATTACCCACAAAAACCAAGAACAGATCTGATTTTTTCCTAGTAAAACACATTGAAAAATGTCAAACATACTTCGGCTTTAATAGAGCATTATGCTCTTCTAAATGCATAATCTGTCTAATAAGACCTGTCAATATTATTACATACTCAATAAATAAAAGAGGCTTGCAGAAAATTCCTTGCTAGAAACGTACAATAAAATTCATTAAAGGTTGATGCTAGAGTGGACAGGCTAGAGTGGACAGGCCAGAAGGACGGGAGAGGGACATTCTGCCATGATTTGTTGTTATGTAAGCTTATGGGTTAACAGTTTGACTCAGGCATAGAGACTGTTTACCGTGTAACTCGTGTAGTTTTGCTTCCGGCCAGCAATGGCGGTACTAATAAAGGGGATTGTGATCTGTAGTTTTTTTTGAGTGTCGCAGTCCCTCCTGAACAACCTGCTCATCTTGGGTCATACTTCTCCCCTGGAGCTGCACTTCGCTGCCGGAGTGTCCCTGAGGTAAAGAGTGCAGACATGGTGTGTGTCTGAAAGGCAGGCTGCCCCTCCAGGAGCAGTTCGGTGGCAAAATCCGCCTTTGCCGAAACCAAGTAACTTTCCTGCATCAAAGCTTGGTGGAGGGGCAGTCCACATTGTGTACATTTGGCCAGGGGAAAGTACAGCTGGCAGTCCGCTGTGTCACCACCACTGCTGGCTGTTTGTAATACAAAAATATGAACACAACCAGAGAGTTGCAGTCAGATGCAGTTGAAATCTCTGTGAGAAAATCTCCACATGATCTCGATGGGTTCAAGTCAGGACTTGGGAAGACAATTCCAAAACCTCAATTCTAGCCTGATTTAGCCATTCCTTTCCCACTTTTGATGTGTGTTTGGGATCATTGCTTTATTGGAACACCCAACTGCACCGAGTGCAGAGTGGTGCTGTCCTTATTTCGGCTGGTTGACTCCACAGGAAGCTGATGTATGCAGTGTAACGCTATGTTAATATGACTGCTTTGGCTGATATTTAACTTTAACAGCTCTTCTGTGAACCAAGTTACTCTGTGAACTGACGTATACGTTTACGCCCAGCTTGAAGGCAGCGTAGAGATTGCTGTTAATTAGCTGTGGCAGAGTGTAACTTTAACCAGTCGTGCAGGTATACGGCATATAACTACAATATTTTTCAGTCGGCATTGCGTATACCCACTTCTAAATCTCCTCTGATGTGCATCTTCATTACATTGTTTGAGGGAACTATAGTCAAGTTGTAATTTTATGGGTTGTTCTTCAGACGATGGGGCTAAACTAGCTAATATGTGCTAACAGCAGTTGCCACTTGATGCCATAGCAACGGTAAACGTCATGTAAGGTTTTGGGCTGATGGAATGTGAATACTGTAGAGTGCAGAATCAGGCTATACAATATTGTGTTTGTTGCCATATATCATTGTCAATGTCTTTATTTTTATTTCTGTCATTATTATAGTAACTAGCTGATGGAAAAAATACTACTAAGAGATCATTTGAATGTGTATAAGTAGGCCCTACATGTTTTGTAAACGCAATTTTAAGGTCATCAATATCCATGTTATCCATCGATATTCATTTTCCTAAGTTGCTGACACGGTTGTGCAGCACGCATTTGTAGTGTTACTGTACAAAGGCTCTTGGTGACAGTGCACCTTGTTGGGGCTGGAAGGCCTGTTGGACCCATTAAGTGAACAAAAAGGTCCACTGTAATGCTAATCAGGTGTTGTACTGTAAGATAAGCAGCAGATATTTGTGAACACACTGTTTAACCAGTAACCGCAATATCCCCAGACTCCCCAGACTAAAAAAAATCACACAATTTTGTGAGTTGTTGAGATAAGAGTAACTTCTCTTTGTGAAATGACAAATTCTTAATTATTTTGGCATGTACATGCGGGCTTATATATTAAGTTATTTCTTCCTTTGTATAAATCACACCCTCCAGGATAAATGCCATTGCTACAGCATGTTGTCATGTGTTTTTTGTTGTTGTTTAGCAAAAACAACACACTCATCGCATATGTCGGCGTGTTCGTTTGTTTGAGTGAAGACATACGACATTCCATTTAACTATTTATTTAGAATTGTATCATTAAGCAAGCATGATCATGGACCTTTCTCTGTAAGACAAATCACAGTCAGCGGATTGCTGTTACTTTGTAACCCATCGCTCAGAAAAAGATGGAGATATTCACTTTACAATAACAGTTATATTTTTGCTGTTGTAACTTCTCATTGGTCAAAAGGAGAGGAGGCCGTGATTTAGACTTGGCTTCTCCTGTCGTTGGTGCACAGGCTGGTCCCAGCCTCTTGGCAACACGATTCCTCCAATCCGTGAAGACATCGCCCTGTGGAAAGACCCTCCCTCTTCCTGTTCTCTTCCTGTCTCATCCTGCATTGCTCTGCACTACTTTGAGTTCCTCTAAGACACACTTTGCTAAATTTCCACAGACAGATACCGCTCACTACAAGGTCATCATGTGCAGGCAACTTTGTTACAGAGACAAAGGCAGCTATGTTCTCTCTCTCATCCTGGCATCTTTAAAAAAGAGCCCGAGTCAGCAGGGAAAGTGTCAATAAGTTAACACAAACTTTTATTCAGTGTTGTCCATTGATTCATTATTTACCAGAGTTAACCAACATTTTCTTAATGCTAGGACCATCAGCATTCTAGCACCCACGACAATGTCTGCCAGAGCATAATAATATAATAATAAACTTTATTTATATAGCACCTTTAGAGTTTACCAACAGTCAAGCCAAACACAAGAAAGTCTAGTCAAAGGTGAGTTAAAACAAGAAGGCAGAACACAAAATGTAAAAATTAGTTATTAGAAAAAAGGAATAAAAGTGATAAAACAAGCAAAACCACACAAAAGGAAGAGAGGGAGCAATAAAGGACGATTAGAAGGTGACATCACATCAAGGAATTAAGAACAGATAAAAAGTAGTAAAAGAAATAAGGGACAATAAATGGATAATAATAAGAAAATGAAAGCAGTAAAGGACAGTAAGAAGAAAGGAAAAAGACATCACAAGGGAGGAATTAAAAATGGATACAGATCTTGTGTACATAATTGCATGTGAAACCCATGTTTATTTCAAGCTGAACTGTAAATGCCATTGCTACAGCATGTTGTCATTTCATATTTTTCTCGTTTCATCTGGTGTAAAATAAAAAGTGTTTTTTCTTTGTTTATTTTCCGCAAAAACAACACACTCATCGCATACAGAAGGCTATATGCGGACTGTGCGCATTATCTTTAAAAAAGAGCCTGTCAGAGCGGGGAGAACTGTCAATAAGTTAACACAAAGTTTAATTCAGTGTTGTTCATTGATTCATTATTTACTGCATTTATTTATTTGTGTATTGATTTTGAGCCTTGTTCATTGTCTGTTGCCGTTTGCATTTGAGATAAGATGAAAATAGCCATACTGTAACTGTTTTACAATAATTGTTCTACCTGGAAATGAGGGGTGAGCTTTCACAGAGACCCGTGTGTGCATGCTGGGCTGGATAGCAGCTGCAGCCATCAGCTCTAGTGGTCGCACTCTTAAGCTTTATTAGGCTACATTATAATTGCTTATTTGTTATTAGTAAGCATAACTTAAGATGTTTACTGTTTATAGCCTATACTATTTAGAACACCCGATCTAGTTTATAGGCTCACAAAATATAGGTTTGTCCAGCGGCAGCTTGGCATGTAGCCGATGCATGATTACACATTATGTGCAATAAACTAACCCTAACTTTAGATAGTCCTGAGTAACAAACTAATATCCAACAAGGATTTTGATTCTGACACACAGTAATCTGCTAATTAATCGACTTCGAGACACGTATCAATACAGACTGAGTCAATGAGGAAATAACAGTGTGTCTGGTTCCAGTGGGAGGAGAGAGAAGGGTGCTGATGTGTTCACTATAGTCTGGTCTGCTCACATGTGCTACTGGTGGTTGTTGGTGCACACTGCAGCTAATGCAAAATCAAGTCCCCCCTCCTTTTCTCCCGTGTTGCAGCACCTTTAACGATGCGGTTATGGCGTCCTCTGAATGGAGAAACATCTGTACCACCATCATGCTCGTCAGTAGGTAGGTATGGTGTTCTTAGAGTTAAAGGTCCATGTGATCAGCAGCAAACTTCCGTTGAGCTTTAAGGTACAGCATCTTCTTTTTTGCACGGCAACCTCTCAGACCATGGTGATGCAAAACACACTTGACTGTGGATACTTTCACCTGTCTTCCAGCAGCTTCTTATTCATTGCAGACTTGCCTTTTGGTGGTTTTTGGACTCTTGACCATCCTGACCAATTTTCTCTCAGCAGCAGGTGATAGCGTTTTATTCCTGATCATGGCAGTGACACAACTGTGCCATACACTTAATACTTACAAACAATTGTTTGCACAGTTAATCTCGGGACCTGTAACTGCTTTGAAATGTCTCCAAGTGACTTTCCTGAATTGTTAAAATCAATAATGCGCTCTTTCAGATCAATGCTGAGCTCTTTAGACTTTCCCGGTTTTAGTGTTTGTGGCTGAGTCTAGTGGGTGTATAAAACAAGCCCTATTAAAATGGGCCCAGAAAAGTCACCACCTGTTATCAATCATAATCACTCAGAAGAAGTTAAGAGGCCATGCTACAATGAAAATTTGATTCATGCAACTTTCTACATCACCAAAATTGGTTATTCAATTTGTTGCATGTATATTTTTTGTCTCAGCAGATTTGGTCACATTTTTAGAAGACCTATAATAAATTCAGATTTGAAGCAAACTTCATGAATGTTTTTGTGACAAAGTAGTTTGTGTTCTGCTCATTCCATAACAGAAAAATGAGAGCTGTAGAAATCATTGGAACTCAAGACTTCCATGATATACATTTTCTTTGTAAGTGTAGGTAAACTTTTGACCACAACTGTATGTTGACACAGAGCCCACCTCCTCTCCTCTCAACGGAGTCCTGTGGTTAGTCGGCTCTGAACAAGGTCCACCCATCCAGTGCAATAGCTTGATCTGGGATGTTGGGGGTCAACCACATCTCGGTGAAGATTTGCACAAAGCAGTCTCTGATTTCCAGTTGCTAAGTGAGTCTGCACCTAATCTATTTTATTGTCCTATCACCAGTGTAGATGATACACTACTAATAAATGTAATTTATGAATCACTTGCGATTAATAAAGCACTCGTAAATGGGGCACCACCTTCGTTCTTTATCTCTTTGACTAATCCGGAGGGAATTAATCAAATTTGACAGGACAAGGTTAACTTGGATCAATTCTAATCAATTTCAGATCAATTTATTCAATCTCATAACTGAATCAGTGACTTCACAGTTCCATCGGTTCTCCACATTAAGGCAAACTTGCACAGACAACGACATACGGTTGAATATGTTTATTGACTAAATAATTCAGAGTAAATGAATGAAATGGCAAATTAAACAAATAATAACGGGTAACAGAAAGATGCGGAGTCTGTAATGACTAAAGTAATATGTGCGGATGGTGAAAGCATTTAAATATTACGAGAATAATTTTAATACTAACGAAGCACTGACCGAATTTCTCTTAAGCTCAAAAGATCTGAATCAAAGCCAAAGACACCAACTCGTATTTCATGTGTGAATCCAGCAGGATGAGTGATGGTTAGCCTACTTTATTTGAAGAGTTGTGGAGTAAGCAGGCTGCGGGTTTCGTCGTTTTTTTTTTTTTGCAGCTCAATTGCGGGCTGGCAGTCTCGGTCCAATAGCCGGAGGGATGTAGCGGCTCGTCCGGTACCCCGCGGGTGACGACCTCAATCCGATGTTGGAGGAAGAGCACAACTCGTCCAGTACCCAGCAGGTGATGATCTTGGTCCAATGCCCAGCAGGATGGCACCACTCGTGAGCGTTGGGGGCAGAGCCGGTTTGGCTTGGCACAAAGTCTTTCTTTCGTTGGAAATGGAAATTATTAATGATGATGATCTTAATAAAGATGATGGTCTTCTTTTGTCGCTTTGAGTGGTGGTTCTTAGGCTCTGACTTATAAACTAATTTAACTTCTTAGCTAAAATAACTGAAGAATCAAGCGCTGGCCGAACAAATTTTCCTTGTTACTTAATACAAGAGAGTTTAAATTAAAGTTCACTTCCTCTAAGTCAGGTTATGATACTTAACTGTATAAAACAAATTAAAGCAGAACTTCGTTTGGTAGAAACTTAAAAAAAGTTGAAGTACTTAAAAGAAATTAATCAATACAGCGACAATTATAAAAATGAGAAAAATCAACGCATGAGCAATTCTGTGGAGATTTCTATCTTGAAGCGAGTGTGAATCAAAAGTAAGTAAGGAGAGAGCGGAATATTAAAGAGAGTAAGAGTGCTTACAAGAAAAAGTTACAAGAGTTACAAAGAGTACAAGAGAGTAAGAGAGCTCAGAGGAAAATGTTCCTCTGTTTTATCCATTCTGATAACAGGCCTGACCCAAGTGGGCGGGCTGCCAGCTTTGTCTCAGAGTAGATAACAAGTGTGAAAACTCACAGAAACTAACAAACTAAACTAACATTTTAAATGTTTCAAAATTGTGTTTCACCTTTCCAGAATTTCACCATGGCTTAATATGTTGACTTTGTCTAACACAAAATCATTTAACATTCAAAAAGAAAATTAAAACTTGATCAATACATCTAAACACACTTGATTATACTGTAGAACTCATCACTTATACACATTTCTTTTAGTTCTAGCCCAATACTTATTACACAGGGCATATTAAAGACATCTACTGGTAATAATCAAAAACGTATTAAAGAAAAGGTCCTTTGAAAGTTTGTCCCAATCATACAGGACATTTTCACACATTAAATTTATCTTGGTTAATTTTCATCGCAGAGAAATGCGGGTAGAATCAGTTTTATGAGCTTTTCTTCCTAAATGATAATATGTCAGAACCAAAAAGATCAGTTTCTGGCTTAATAGTTAATTTAACTTTGTTGAAATCTGGAAAAGTGTAGGGAGCTCCACATTGGAATGCAACAGATAAGAAAAACGAGTGTAAATTTCTCGCTTGAACTTTAAGGGAAAGAGTGTGACTGTCTCCAGGGGGAGGACAAACGGTGTTAGATCCCGTTTTACGGCCCCCTGGAGATGGGTGTAGATACCAGGGAGGATCTCTGAGAATCGTCTATTTGACGGCTTTATTACCAAAGAAAATAAAGTTCTTCTTGCCAGATGGAGGTGGGAGAGACTGCAAGGTGCCTTTTGGGAAAAACAAAGTCAGCTTGCAGGAAGGAATGTTTAAGGCAGGGAACAAGGCCTCAATCAATAGCAGAGACGAGACACGTGTTCCTACACCAGACATTAGCCAGAAACTTCTTGGGGCGGTCGCATAGCTTTCAGTGATGTTTTGTCCAACTGGTCTGGCTGGCCCAGCGGCCAGAATGTTTGAGAAAACATGTCTCTATAGAGACCTGAAGTGTTTAATATTAAATTCATTAAAATGAAAAATACATTATCTGAATTGATATAGACAAAATGTGCAAAGAAAGTCATGACTGAGAAATAAGAGTATTTTGTTACAGGTCTAGTTACGGCAGAGATACTACTGGAACAGAGCAGTTCACAGAATCACCAACAGGGGGCAACCTGTCCTTTGACAAGAGAAAAACAAATGGCAAGTTACACAAGTCATTATCCTAGGCCTACGTATGGGCCTGAGCTTGCCTGCTGCTTATACTTTAACTTAGCACAGTCAGCAACTAGATGACCAGGCTTATGACAGAAAAAACACAATTTGTCAACCTTTACACAAGTTGAAACAGGAGCATGGGTGACTTAAGAAGTGGCCTGCTGCAGAGTGGCTACCTTCAGATTTCCCTCGACACATTCAGGTAGACAGTTTTTAAATTCCTCAAGCAGCAATAACTCACCTACTGAAGCAAGGTCATTAAATTTACATGCACAACACCATAGGTCAAACAGGAACCCCTTTTCCCTGGCTAATTCAGCATATGTCTGGCCCAACATTTTTTACGACTACAGGAAAGGACCACAAACACCCCAGAACCATAATCACTAAATTTGCACACTACAAACAAAAGGAACTCATCAAAAAACAGGGAAAAGAGCTGAGAGGGACTCCCTTCAGCATCAATGACCAGTTCCCTCGGGAGATACAAAAGAGACATAAAGCTCTTTTCCCTGTAAGAAAGCAGCCTTTGGCTAAGGGAAAAAAAAACGTTTCACTCATCTCTGTCAATAAACTGTGCGTGGATGGACAACTTTACTGGGACCGCAAGCTCACACCTTGGTTGTACTGACACAACTACATAACAAATCATGACATAAATACAAAAATACCATAGTCTCCATGTAACTCTCTCAACAATTGCTGTATGTTTCATGTAGGCACTCCTTTGTTGTTGTATGTTAAATGTCACTCATTTTTGTTATGTGTTACACATGGCACTCAACCATGCATGCTCACTCACGCTCAAACAGATGCATACACACATACACCCACACACACACACTCACTCACAATGCCGATCACAAGGCCTCAGGCGTGGCACGACAGCTCAGTAGCGCCCCCTAGTGGCTTTTCCTATTATGTACGTCTAAACACCTACACACGCCAAATTTTGCACATGCATCACCAGTCACAAACATTGATATCTGATATGGGTTTGGGCCTTTTCATCAGAAAAAAATGGCTCTATAGCGCCCCCTGGAATATTTCAAACTTGAAGCCCCGCCTCCTACATGCACATACACGAAGGAACTTCGGTACGTATAAGTATCATGACCAGACGCACAAAAAAACCTCTTGGACCCATACCCTCAGTCCTACAGGAATTCGGTGATTTTAGTTCAAAGTAGAAATTTCGCTGACATTTTCACCTATTTCTATGCCTCGTACTTTATTTAACTTGTCCTACAGATTTAACGCCACAGACTTCACATCCACTCAGGATCATCGTCATACCTTGATGATGAAAAGTTGTCAAAAGCTTTCGCCTACGTTATTCCTGGTGGGCATGGCAGTGCGTTCAATTTCAATGACCCCCATATGGCTTACCCATTTTGTAGGTACCCATTTCTATGCCTCGTATTTTATTTAACTTGTCCTACAGATTTAATGCCACAGACTTCACAGTCACTAAGTATCATCCTCATACGTTGATGATGAAAAGTTGGCAAAAGCTTTCACCTACGTTGTTCTTGGTGGGCGTGGCGATGCGGTTAATTTCGATGACCCCCTTATGGCTTTTCCTATTCTGTACGACCCAATTTCTAAGCCTCGTACTTTAACTAACTCGTCCTACAGATTTAACACCACAGACTTCACATTCACTCAGTAGCATCCTGAGACCTTGAAGATGATGTGTTGTCAAAAGCTTTCGCCTCCGTTACACCTGATGGGCGTGGCGGGGGGTGGTCAATTTCGATCCCTCGCCATAAGCAGGAAGTCCTTACAACTTCAACATACAAGTTCCCATCTACACCAAATTGCTCACACATGTAGAGGGTTTAACCCTTAATCCTTCTATGCATCAATACTGCATCATATCCATAGCGCCACCCACTAGACACAGGAAGTCACTGAAGATGTCACTGTTGTGTTTTGTGTGGCACGTATCCCATTTAGGTAGGACATTTCCACGGGTAACGGGCAAGCACACATCTGGGCGCGCGGCCTCCGATGGCACCACAGCCCGACGTACGTGGGGCGAGGGCCCGTTCATCGCTGCTTGCAACTTTAATTATTCTTCACCCTTGACAACGAGCGCATATTTTGGGGCCTGAACATACCCCAAAACTCACCTAACTCGGAACATTTTGATAATTTGACATGATTGGGGGTGGGTGTGGCAATGGGGCTCCATAGCGCCACCTAACGTCGTTTTGTCCCTGCGAAAAAATTCTTGGATCGTCATGAAATTTACAGGACTTATGGGTCTCAAGGATTTAGGCAGGAATTATTTTTGTCACAACAGGAAGTCGGCCATCTTGAATGGCGTGTGGCGATTTTCATTTTCCTGACGCCGTTTTCGGGACTTTAGGATGATCATAGACTCACCCAATTTGGCACGTAGCTTCTAACCCATGAGTACGTTAATTCGATACCACAACTGCCCTCAGGCGCGGCACAACAGCTCAGTAGCGCCCCCTAATGCCCCCCTTTTCCCATGTTGTTTTTTTCATTTCTATGCCTCGTACTTTATTTGACTTGTCCTACAGATTTAACACCACAGGCTTCACATTCACTAAGTATCATCCTCAGACCTTGATGATGACACCGTGTCAAAAGCTTTTGCCTCCGATATACTTGGTGGGCGTGGCGGTGCAGTCAATTTCAATGCCCCCCTTATGGCTTTTTCCATTCTGTACAAACCCAATTTCTAAGCCTCGTACTTTAACTAACTTCCTACAGATTTAACACCACAGACTTCACATTCACTCAGTAGCATCCTCAGACCTTGAAGATGATGTGTGTGACTGTGCAAGACTTGAGCAAACAATGGCGGAACAGTGTCTGTTGACCTAACATGTGCCTGAAATCACAGTGTGGTTTGGACAGAGCTAGACTCTGACGTTCTGAATTTGGTGTAGGTGCTACACGTGTCTGATGACATAGCGGGGTCGTTAACAATTAGTTTTCAACAAGCCGCTCATGAGACTATGTGTGTGCATTTACTTGAATGTATGCATTTGTGTGGGTTAGTGGAGAAACAGCTGTGGAGACACAAGACGAGTCTTCAATCACTCAGCGGCCGGTGAACAAACTCAGGCTCGAATCACCTTTGGCTGATCCCTGATAGGAATGCAGCTTATTGTACGCTCTCACAGCGGCATAGCTAACACTTAGCTCCACAGAGTGGAGAGGCTTGAATTAGCTCGTGATTACCACAAAGAAAAGCAAGCAACAAGCACAGTGTTTTAGCGTGTAAAACTAGCAGCAAATAGGACTCGGCAGTCCACAAACTCCAAAAAGCATACAATACAACGGCAGTTTCTAGTATCTGTGTGACCACTGTGTGATGTCTTCTGCCTTAAGGAATCACTCGGAGCAGCTCAGGTTTGACAGCAGATTTATTGAACACCTGGGTGACAGGAAAATGAATCAGTAATGGTTCTCTCTGTGAACAGGACAGCACGAGCTCGGTCTCTACAGTCGATCTTTCCTGGGTCTGAGGATTACCCATAATCCTTTGCTTATATTACATGCAATACAATACTCACTGTGATCGTATAGTGGATTTGGATTGAAATAAATGAAATAAAAGCAGACAATTATTTCACACTGAACAGTTACCCATTTTACATATACTCATATATATAACATTAAGTATGAGGCAACTTCATATAACAAAAAGCAGCAACAAAACAATTCAGCTCATCTGCATGTCACAAATTACCACCACACTATTTGAGAATAGCCTGTATCGTACCTGGGTGACAGGAAAATGAATCAATAATGGTTCTCTCTGAACAGGACAGCACGAGCTCGGTCTGAAAAGATAGCACCAAGCTAGCGTTAGCATTAACGCAGAGTTTTACTGGCGATAAAACATAAAAAAATACACAGAGGTCACTTACAAAACATGGCGAAATTAATCCAGGACACACAATATACAAGTGCACACACAGCCAGCCCAACTCCCACTCGACTTGTAGGACAGCTAGTATTCTTTTCATACAGAGATTCAGACACCATTACCTCTACAGTCGATCTTTCCTAGGTCTGAGGATTACCCATAATCCTTTGCTACTCAACTACTCAACTCAAGTGCAGCGACAACCTGCGACAGCAGATGGCGTAGTCCCATTTAGCTGGATTTAAATCTGAACCTTTTTTACACTGTTACATCTGTTCAGACACTAAATAAGCCTCACTTGCGACCGCACTGTTGGTGGCTTAGCGTGTCAGTCTCCTTACTCCAGCTCGCTTCCTCGGTGTGGATAAAAGGAGGAGTGCAAGGAGGCTGCATGTAGACCAAAGCCCAACATGCAGGCCACTCTATTGTTAGAACCATGTGGTGAGGATCCCAACATAGGAAATAATTTTGCAATTTTAGACAGTTTAACAGTTCGGCGTTGGGAATACACCGTTTCTGGAATACATGCAATTAAAATCAATCATTCAATCAAAATTCAACAGATTTTTTTATATTCTAACACAACTCAATCCAATAGACAAAAAATTTCATTTTCTCAGAATCAAAGAAAATCCTCTTGAGAATATATACACTGCTCAAAAAAATTAAGGGAACACTTTAAACACACATCATTTCTTGATGAATGAATTATTCAAATTCAAAATCTTTACTAATGTACACTGTATAATTTGTTAAGAACAAAATTATGTACTAATGGTCAATGGAAACCAAAATCATCAACCCATTGAGGGCCGGATTGAAAATCACACTGAAAATCAAAGTAAAAAGTTTAAATCGCAGGCTGATCCAACTTGCGCAAATTTGGTCACTGCAACTCATAATATGACTCGGTAGTGTGCCCCTGTGTGCCTGTATGCACTCCCGACAACGTTTGGCCATGCTCCTGACGAGTCGGCGGATAGTCATGAAGACTTATAATTTGTGAATTATATTATATTATTATAATTATATGATTAGGTGATTCTTTTTATTATAGTCTCTTATAGCTGCCTGTTGGTAAATGTGTATTTATTTATATATATTTTTTAATCTTTTATCGTGGTATATCAGTGGCCTGAAATGCCTACCTCCAACCAGGAACTTAAAGCAAAAAAGGCAAAATAATAGTGTGAGTGCCTGAAGGAAGGGCAGAAACAAAGCCAGCTGGACACTCACCTATCGAACTGAAGAGTGGTTTTAAACACTTGGGAATGGGGGCAGTAACAAATTAAATTATAACTGGGGTAAAAGAAGAGGAAAACAGAATGGTGGAGCAAAATATACTTGATTTATTACCATTTTAAAACAAGAAGTACACGAAAAGCAAACTTCCTCAAAATTAAAAGGTTGGTCTGCCTACAACAGAAGAAAGATAGACAATGTTAACTTATGATCAAATCAAGCTAAAAATAAAATGAACCAACATCCCTTCAAGGAGTCAGCGCCTAGTGGTTAACAAGGGTCCAAACCAATATACAGCAAAATTACTTTACTTTTGTCTGATGAATCTCTATTTGATTTATCAACTGTTTCTTATTTTTACAAAGTTTTAACTTCATTAAACATTACTTGTAATCATGACAAAAATCGTTCACATCTGATTATTAATACAATATACAAATGGCAGAGCTCTTATATATTTCAGTCACTGTTAGGACTATGTATAATGTCCTTTTACTTGCAGATAGTGTATGGCAGGAATGTACAGATCTCAACTCTTCTGACACCAAGACGGTCAGGTACTCTGAGCTGCTATTCAGTGCATAAACACATATAACTGTCAAAGCCTCCCCCTCAGCGATGTAGTTACATAGAGGTGACCCTCTCGTTCTCTGTAGAGACCTCCAAAACAGTGGTGCACTGCCAGGGTCTTGTAAGTATCCCCACACCTGCCTGGCATTTCTCCAGCCTATGCACCAGTTCTGAATCCTTCCCCAACCCCCAGTCATACAACACACAACCACAAGGCTCATCCCTGTAGATGCTTGGCCCACAGGGCAGCAAGTTCATGTAGATTTTTCGGGCTCTGCCTGGTCGAGCCCCATGGGCCTAGCCATTAGATGCTCACCAGCGAGTTCCCCACCCAGGTCTGACTCCAGAAGGGTGCCCTGGTTGTCGCTGCAGCTATATATTTCATTATAGTAAGCTGAATTACTAACATATTGTATTGTTTCAAATTAAATGCTAATATATTTTGTTTGTATTTATTCTTATGATTATGATAAGCATTAATTTTGTTTTTAATTCTCACTTTGTGTGAAGAGACATTTTTTCATCTCAATTATTAAATCATAACTAAAATGACAACTTGTTAGCAGGAGATATAAGACCAGTGTTTTTTCTTATAAGTAGAAAAACAAGTGTCATTATTGAGTCTGCATATGTATTTTGATCTTCTCACTTCTGCTGGAACAGCACATTTTTATAAACTGCAACACAGGTAAAAATAGAGACACAAATAAAACAATTATCTTGTTATTTTTTGCCCACACAGGAATTTTCTGACTTGGTACATGGTACACAGGTTTGGGGTTGCTGTAGTGTGCATTGTTTGACACCATAAATTGGGTGTTTGATGTGAAGTGGACAGTGTGTTATTATAGTGTGAAGGTCTGTTTGCACTTTCACTTGCCATCAGTTTGGATGAACACCTAGTGGCAGCCAGGGCTGAATTTGTCACAGAATGGTGATCCAGTTGCTCACACCTGACAAATATGTTAGCTCAGATTGATTGGTTTCCTGTTGTTTAATTCATCAGTGTTTCTTTAGCTTGAACCAGGTGTTAAAAACAACAGTTGCTGAGCCACCATACATAGTTTATGATGAAGACAAACTGACCGGGCACAGTGTTAGAGTCAACCTGGCTATCCAGTATACAGCAAGCAACGGCACTGATTTGTTCTCATGCTGTTTGTGGCTGCTGAAGAAGCACTAAGGACATGGTTTAATCACTGATGTCAGTGTGTGTAACTGATATTTCTCATGTCCAGAGGATGATGTATAATTTACACTTAGTTAAATGTATACACGATAAAATGCTTACAAAGTAAGAACTTGAAATATATCAAATATACACTACCAGTCAAAAGTTTGGACACACCTTCTCATTCAATGGTTTTCTTTCTTTTTATTATTTTCTACATTGTAGATCAATACTGAAGACAGAGTTCAAGTAGCAGACACATCTCAACATGAACTGTTCAGAGGAGACTGCATGAATCAGGCCTGTGGGGGTGCTTTGCTGATGACACTGTTGGTGATTTATTCAAAATTCAAGGCACACTTAACCACCTTGGCTACCACAGCATTCTGCAGCGACATGCCATCCCATCTGGTTTGCGCTAAGTGGGACAGCCATTTGTTTTTCAACAGGACAATGACCCCAAACACATCCCCAGGCTTTGTAATGGCTATCTGACCAAGAAGGAGAGTGATGGAATGTTGCATCAGATGACCTGGCCTCCACAATCACCCAACCTAAACCCAATTGAGATGGTTCGGGATGATGTGGAGCGCAGAGTGACGGCAAAGCAGCTGACAAGTGCTCAGCACCTCTGGGAACTCCTTCAAGAATGTTGGAAAACCATTCCAGGTGACTACCTCATGAATCTGATTGAGAGAATGCCAGAAGTGTGCAAAGCTGTCATCAAAGCAAAAGGTGGCTTCTTTGAAGAATATAAAATATAAAACATATTCTGGTTTGTTTAACACTTTTTTGTTTACTATATAATTCCATATGTGTTCATTCATAGTTTGGATGTCTTCAGTATTGATCGACAATGTATAAAATAATAAAAATTAAAAAAATTGTACCAGAACATCAAAAATTCTATGAAAACAATAATCCATCAGTGGATATGTAAATCATTATCAAAGCATCTTCACTGAAACAGCCACCAATCATAAAACATCTTCATAAGTAATAAAAGCATCTACAAACCTTGTGATGAACTTCTCCTTTGGGGTAAATAAATTCGCAGGCCACTTCCAGAACTGCAGCCTGTGGTGTTACAAAGGCTAACATAATCAGAAAATACAAGGCAGCTAATGTAGCAGACTGATGATCGGCAATTAATGTGTCCAGCAGTCTGCTGTTATATGGCGCAAGTCGTAGGGATGAACGAGTACACCAGCCAACCCCAATTAGTGGCCCCGGGGCCAGATCCAGTACATTGTAAGCTTGACACTTGCCCTTTTTTTTTTCACTAGCTAGCTGGCCGCCTGTCATCAGAGGGAATGATCATCAGTAAGTCTTGGGTCATCAATATACCAAGAACATCGTGGCCTTTGCGAAAAAGTGCAAAGTTGACCAGGAGAACCGTCAGTTCAAATCTGACTGGACTGATCACTTTTGTTTTATTTTGACTTAAAAAGTGTGCAATTTATATGGCTCCTGAAGTTTTAAGGCATGATGTGATTGAATAAATGTTGCTGACAGCTGTATCTGTGGAAAGCTGAAAACTGGACATTTTTCAGTGGGTACACTAACAATCAGCACTGATGTTAATGATGGTATACAAATATATTTCAGGCCTATGTAGAAAAGCTGACAGTTGTTTTTTGCTCTTTGGTCATTGGCTCCCACCTTGATCAGAGTATTCTCCAGGGGCATTTAAATAATTAAATTGTTGATGTTGGACTTTGGAGAGTGCTTTTAATACGACATATAATACTAATAATAGCAGCAACAACAATGTTGACAGTGTCACGTCCGGAAGGCATGCCCAGAGGGAAAAAAAACACACACAGCATGTTGTAGTGTGGCAAGTTAACGTTACGTCCACTAACCTGAAGCTGCAGCCAATTAAAAGACACCAGGGCAACTGCTGGTATAGGAGCCACATTAACTGAACTCAAACCCCCTCCTGCTTCTCCGAAAATCACTGGAAATATTTTGCCAAAATATTTTTTACAAAACCACAGTTTGTAAACTATGCTATGCTCATGTAGCATACGCATCCACAGGTAACACAACAAATATGGCAGGACATCTCCGCAGGCCTCATAAAGAAGTAGACTTAAAGCTGGGGTCCATAAATTGGAAAAACAGTCAAGCCCAGGCTAGATTTTGAAAGTATCCAGCCAGTAAACCCCGCCCCCTGCACGTCGGCGTTTCTCCAAAGCCACTCCCCCCAAACCATGAACGCGTTTTGTTAAAATAACTCTTCGATAATTTAGAACTGGACGAAGGAGATCGGAGTCAGCTCAAAGTTCAAACAAGGTTTTAATTTTGTACAAGAGGAGCATTCACAGAGCAACACGCAGGTCTGTTACAAAGTGAAGACTCAATTTCTGAGGAGGAAAGCTTGGTATTTATCTGTCTCTGTGGGTTTGTTTTCACTCTGAGAGCTACTAATTTATGCCCTCCTGCACTTAAAGAAATAATTCACAGAGAAGGGAGTGTTAACCTTCAGTGATTACTCAATACCTTACATGGGTCATAAAACAAGTCATAAAACAAGGTCACAGTTCACGTTACACAGTTACTTTGAATATGGCTGTGTAAGACTTCAATTCACATATCTCTACATGACGTACAAAATTTCCATCACATATCCCTCCTGATTATGCTGATTTCAAGCATAATTATAAATTATTATTTATAAAAATAAATTTTGTGGAGTGTGAGAGCGAAAACCCTATCAGGCAGATCAAAACATTCTAGTTAACCATTATCCTTCTAGATAGGGAAACTCTCTCACGGTTCCGCTGCCCCGGCAACCACACACAGGTACTCCATTTATCAAGGCACAGAAGTTATATAAAAATAAACACAAGTTCAAAGCCTTTTGATTACATTGTTACCCCCAAAACAAAACATAAGCATCCTCACCAAGCTGGTCAACCCATCGTCTACGGACCTGTCCCTACCTGGCTAAGCTATCCCTTGCACATAAAAGAATAAAAAAAGATGGGGTCACTTTCAATATGTACAGTATTTACAAATGCTGTGCGTATTTTTCTCCTAAGTGGCTCTAGTTGGCCAATTCAGAAAGCTACAACTTCAGTTAGATTTTCTGTAGTTCCATCATAATCAGTAGGATAAACACATAAACACATAAACAGCAATTATGCCTTAAACCGTGGTATCCTCATCTTCATCAAAGAGGTTACCATATAGATCATCATCTGTTGAATCAGATGTAACATATTCTTGTGCTGTATTCTCATAGTCCCCTCGGTAGTCATCGGTGGTGGGGACCCTTTCATACAGCATCGTCGTTTTGGTCACAGCGGTGCCAATGAGTCTCTGTAACAGTCCTCTCAAACAGGGGATACAACAACATCTACAAGTGGTTAAAATGGCAATCATTACAGCTACAGATAACATCATAGCTTTTTTAGAACCTGCCCATTTTCCAAAAATGTCCTGGAACCATCCTGCCAGAGTATCATTGAAACCAGAATTTTCAGCTAGCTCTGCAGATAGGGAGGTTAATCCATCCAACGCCTTAGTAATGCTGCTATCAGGTGCTGAATTGTTAGGAATAAACGTACAACACATATCTCCAAACATTCTACATACTCCTTTTTTGGCCAACAACATGTCTAACGCCATGCCATTAAACTAGTCTTATCTAACTGTCTTATCTAACTGTTGATGTATGCCCCCAGTTGCATCCTTAGTGAAATTCAGAAATCTCTGTTGGTTATAATCATCATGGTTACATCATTTATCCAATCCACATTTTTATTAATGGTTACCCACCATCCAGGCAGGGACGTGCACATGATTATAGAGGGGCAGGGGCTCAAAGTCAGAAATTTTTTTTTTCAGGCCTTAATAACACAATATGTAGATTAATGTAAAATTAATAAACAAAGTACTTATAGAAAGCTAACTACTTAGCTGTGTATCCTGTGTAGCTGTGAGTGATATGCAATTGCCATTTCTTTTGTGTCAACAAATTATTGTCAACATGAGACATACAATTCAGCTGCAGTTCTAAAAAGCAATAAAACACATTTCAAACATTGAAAAAAATACAAAAATAAATAATGGAAAAAAGTTGCTGAAGCATTCATGCAACTACAACTACTACTAGTACATACTACTAGTACTAGTACTACTACTACTAAAGCAACCCTACAGTAAGCCAGCATATAAAATGGTACAGTATCATTACTGCTTGGTCACACACACACACACACACACACACACACACACACAGCTATTGTCTGGCCTATATTAGCTAGACAATAAGCTAGACCAATTTCCCGACTTCCCGAAACCGAGTCATGACTTCCACACTGGTAGGCTAAGACTAATATGATATTTTTTCCAAGGTTGCACATTAATACAGTGGAAGGCGACTTGTTAGCGCCCACAAGGAAGTTATGTTAATGGTTTTATAACTCACAAAGGTTCAAGTCGCTCCACTGTCACGTCTCATCTATGTACGTGGTGGAGTTCTCTCTCTCTCTCTCTCTTTCTCTCTCTCTCAGCTCTGGCCATAGTGTGATATTTCACTACGCCATCAGTGACATTGCTTTCGCCCTTAATTACATCAATAGTGGTTTTGCAGGTTGTCAACATCCCTGCTGACACGGTACCTTTGCTTCATCTCAAGCAGGTGTAATTTCCGGTGTACGGGGTAAACCAAGGTGGTTTAATCCGTGGTGACACTGGTGGGAACAAAAGTTTCAAGGTGGTGCAGTTTGTAGCACTGTCTGAGTTATATAAATATAGCATGCAGCGAAAACCTTTCGCGTCATCCTCTGGATTAAGGGGAAAAGGCACTGTGCCTAACCCCGGCCTGGCTGTTGCGCAGGCTAGACAGCTGGAAGACGAAAACTTGCTGTTTCCAGCTGTGTGAATGATCCATTGTAGCCGTACATTTAAGTCTGTGAATCCCGTTTCTAGGGCAAACGTTTATATTTTTTACGTCTATGTATTTTACGGGATTGTTATGTGCAGGCCGATAGGGATAGTTGTTGTGCCCGACTGGTTGTGTTCTCTCTCTCTCTGTCTCTCTCTCTGTTGCGCTCTGGTGCCCTCTCTTCCTTTTGTGTTTGTTTTCTTTCAGGAAGACACACCTGTCCAGGGGTGTTGCAATTACCTGAGAGCATTTAAGGAGCCACACTCTCTCTGAAGCCACTGCCCAGCTGACACCCGAGGGAGGAGATTCTTTCCACCTAGTCTCCTTTGTTACCTTTTTCCCTCACGTTTTCAGTGCTGGGGTTTCTGTTTTATTAATTTGTTTGTAGTTTTGGAGATCACCAGCAGTCTAGTTTTCTGTGTTTCTTTACTTAATCTAGGATTAGGTTAATTTGTTTTCTTGTTTAGTTTAGAGGGGATAGCTGGGTGCGACGGCCCACTGCGTGGCTGGCCCAGCGATTCCCCCCTTTTATTTATTTCAGCTGGGTTCTCCAACTTTTTCCTTTTGGTATGTAGTTTTACTTTTTTCTTGATTTATTTATAAAATTTGGTTTATTCCTTGATTTGTTTGTCTGAGCGTCCTTTTGAATATGTTGCATCCTCTTTACGAGCTTTTCTGTTAAAGGGTCCGTAACAGGGATTATTTTTCACCAGAGTCTGTGTGGTTGGCGTAGCTATTACAGATGTGGTCTGATTTCTCGGGTTCGGGGACACTTTTATGTGAAATATCCCAACCGGGTTAGTTCCGCTCACCCATGCCCCCAACACATATGTTCCGTTGTCAGTGGGCTTGGGAGTTTTGAGCGTTATTATTACAGGATTGCAGTAGTTTGTTTTGCAAGTGTCTGGTGTCATTTTGATAATTGTCAGTCGATTTTTTTTAATTTTTTTTTTTAGTTCAGATCTCAGGTTATATCCCCAATCCTGTGTTCCTGTATTAGCAATTACCCAATTCCACTTCTCGCACCCACACCCATACCTGTTCACGGTTTAACCCCACACACTTCTATATGCGGTGCATGCAGCTGTGGTGATGCAGATATATTTTTCTGACCCCAGCCAGTTAGAGTGTTGTCCTGAACAGGGGAAAATCTGACATGCGTCAGTCTGAGCAATGCAATTTGTCCCTTCAGTACATTGTATTGCAGTGAATGACCCTGTGGGCTGGGGAGATTAGTAATGCCTTAGTAATGCTGCTATCAGGTGCTGAATTGTTAGGAATAAACGTACAACACATATCTCCAAACATTCTACATACTCCTTTTTTGGCCAACAACATGTCTAACGCCATGCCATTAAACTAGTCTTATCTAACTGTCTTATCTAACTGTTGATGTATGCCCCCAGTTGCATCCTTAGTGAAATTCAGAAATCTCTGTTGGTTATAATCATCATGGTTACATCATTTATCCAATCCACATTTTTATTAATGGTTACCCACCATCCAGGCAGGGACGTGCACATGATTATAGAGGGGCAGGGGCTCAAAGTCAGAAATTTTTTTTTTCAGGCCTTAATAACACAATATGTAGATTAATGTAAAATTAATAAACAAAGTACTTATAGAAAGCTAACTACTTAGCTGTGTATCCTGTGTAGCTGTGAGTGATATGCAATTGCCATTTCTTTTGTGTCAACAAATTATTGTCAACATGAGACATACAATTCAGCTGCAGTTCTAAAAAGCAATAAAACACATTTCAAACATTGAAAAAAATACAAAAATAAATAATGGAAAAAAGTTGCTGAAGCATTCATGCAACTACAACTACTACTAGTACATACTACTAGTACTAGTACTACTACTACTAAAGCAACCCTACAGTAAGCCAGCATATAAAATGGTACAGTATCATTACTGCTTGGTCACACACACACACACACAAAGTGTGGGCTGGGGAGATTGAGGGAGTGATTGCACGGGGATAATTGAAGAGAGTGACTGCACCTGTGGAGGGGAGTGTTTTGGAGGAATAGGAGTATTGAAAGGAGGAGAGTGAGCGGGTGCTGGCGTCTCTGGGGAGCGGAGCTTGGTGAGCGTTACAGGGTGGGAGCCCAGCCGAGCATTTGTTGTTGCACTCAGTAATCAGGGAAAGCTAATTCTGCAGAGCTCACTAGAACTTGTTTGAGTCTAACAAAGGAATCATTAGCTTCTTGAGTCCATGTTATTTTATCTTGAGCCGCCATAGGTTGGCCATTATGGTGCAGCCTTCTTTACAGGAAACAATGGTGTGTTACATGGTGAATCTGGACACTCTCTGATTAACCCTCCAGCTAATAAGTCTTTGATTATTGGCTGTATTCCTACTATTGCTTCTGGTTTTAATGGATATTGTCTTTGGTAGGGCCTAAATGAACCCTTTGGGGTTATTTCTACTGGTTTTATACCTCGTATTAGCCCTACATCTGCTGTTCCTTTAGACCATAGTTTTTCAAGAACATCTTTCAGTTCCTCTTCTTCCTTATCAGTCAGTGAGTATCATTCTGTCATTTGAGATGTTTGTCGGCCACATAGATGGACTACCTTCTTAGCTGGTGTTACCCAGTTGAGTTTCATACAGTACATTTTGAGGGAAGGTGAGTATTGTACTCCCCTTTCCACGTTGAGCCATGGTTTGCCTGACTCCTCTGCGCGTACTATATGACCTATGTCCGTCCACCGTGTGTCTGTGCTTATGGCACATGACACATGCGGTGTGCTGAACATGCGGAACATTCGTTGGTCAGGTTCAGGTAATTTCACTGCTGCTGCACAATTTCCCTTTTTATCCCAATATAGGTTTGTGAGCATCAAGCGTGTGCTTGGCTCTTTGAAAAATTTGCCTTCATAGAATGTATCTTGGCCCTGATAATGATCATAGTACATTGTGCAGTGCAGCTCTTTTGGGTCTTGTAATACCGTACCTGGCAGTATTTTCACTTTTGCTTCAGCGATCATTTTGTCTGTTACCGAACTAGGTCCGTTTGTAACCAAGCCCAGACCGTACCAATAATGCAATTCCTCTCCCTCAAACACATACTGGTTTGCTTCTTCTGTTTCATCCTCATAATCTAGCGCTGTTTTTGTCACTCTGCAGGCTTCCATACCCAGCGGGGTTGGAATTACTCCTATTCCTAATTTTTTCATTAAGTCTCTCCCTAACAGATTCACTGGACACATGTTTGAGACTGCAACCACTGCTAAGACTGTTTTATTTGTTTTTGGATCGGTAATTGACACAGGTTGACTAAGTGGCTCGGTGAATATGTGTCCTGTTGCAGATTTTACCTTCGTGCCTTTACCGTGTTAGAGTGGCAATCTACTACCGCCTTCATCTTTTCTGATTATTGTTCTGCATGCTCCTGTATCGCATAGAAAACGAGTTTTATGACTATGGTTTTTGATTCATGCTCAAAAATACTTCAGCGCTTTCTAGCGAGCATACTTCTTCTTCCTCCTCATCTTCTGTGTCTCGGTGTGTGTGTGTGTGTGTGTGTGTGTGTGTGTGTTTGTGCATGACCTAATTTATTGGCTAGTCATGCCGATGAATCATCCTCTCGTCTGGGTCTCCCTCCTCCTCTTCTTCCCCGCCAGCTTCCTTGACCTCTGCCCTTTGGAGCTCTATATTCTCGAGCCCAATGTCCAAATTTGCCACAATTATAGCAGCTCTCATCTCCTCCAAATCTCTGTCCTCCCCGTCCTCCTCTTCTTCCTCTCCCTCTCCAGCCTCCATGGTTGACATTGCCTCGGAAATAGACATCAGTAAATGTATTAGCATAATTTTCATCATCATCATCATCCATGACAAATACTTTACTTGCCTTTTTTGTTCCGCCTTTCTTGGCTTTCTTTTCTCTCAGTACATTCTGTGTGTACTGCATGGTCGGTCGTAGCTTGTATCCCAGCATTCCAGCACCTATTAGGTGCTTCCTTACAAACTGTGAGATCTCTGGCTTCATTCCATTCAGGAATGCATTTTTTTAGCTGCATATTGTAAGGACCGTTGTCAGAATTATCCTGTTGCATACTGCTGTTTGCTGCAAACACTATCTTCAGTCTCTCTAGGTAGATCAACACACCTTCATCTGCATCCTGTACACACCGTGCTATTTTGCTATAGTCTGCTCTTCCCTGAAAATGAGTTATTATTCTTTGGATTGAAGCATCAACTCGGACAGTCCATTCAGCGTCCCCATGTGGTATGGTGACATTGTTGTGGAATGTGTCCCATGTTCCCTTAATCAAACACCAATCTTGCTTTACCATGCACCTTAGTATTCTTTCTGCCTCTAAGGTGTTCAGCTGGAAACTGTTACTCAATCTTTGAAATTGCTCTCTAAACTCTCCTGTGTTTTCCCTAGGGTGCGGAACGCCGCATGCTGCGTCTTTCACGTCACCCTCTGTCCATGCTCTATACACTCTAATTGTTGTGTCTTGCCCATCCCCAGCTCTCGGGTTAGGCATTTCTATCATCGGATATATTTCTCCTTCTTCTATGTTCAAATTCACTGACTGCTTTGGAGGAGAGAATACAGTCATGGCAAAAGGGTTATAAGAATCATACCACTTACCAGACCTTGTTGTTTGTGGACTTCCTACAACTCTTTCTGTCGGTGTAGGAGCGGAGAGAGTAGGTGCGGAGAGAGAGAGGGGAAGGGAATGGAGCAGTGGCTTCGGCAGAAGGCGGCGGCGGTTGAGGGTTTAGGTACGGCGGAGGATCGGGATGGGGACCCAGAGGCACATAATCGTCATCTTCCTGTTTATCTCGGTTGGAGTACAAAACAGGATAAAGTTTATTACCTCCTGAATCTTTTTCCTTTCCTTTCCCTTTTTCTTCCTGTCTTCTCCTTTCTTCTTTACGTTGTCTCTCTTCCTTTTCTTTCTGCTTCTGCCAAGGATGAAATTTTGATTTCAGAGGTGGGGGGGGGGACAAGTATTTTTAATAAAACTCTAACTCTTTCAGTTCACTGTGTTTTCTAGTAGTTCTTCTAGTTTTCTATTGCTACTTTTAAGTTTACTGCTCCCTTTTTTGGTTTGACTGGTTGTAAAGCATGTAGCAAAACATTATCACCCAATTCTGTGTTTCACCTTGTTAGTCAACTTCACTCCAACTCAATACCACCAATTTTACACTTATTTTTGGAATATATGGTAAACAGACCTCATTTACATAGCACCACCCAGTGGTGGGCAGGTCAAACTGGCAGGAATATCACAGGTGGGGAGAAATTGAATAAAATGTCCATAATTCAGTGTAAGTAGTCAAGTAATCAATTTTATTTGAAATGAGTGTAACAGAGAACCACTGTCATTTTTAGGCAGGAAGAAAATCCTATTTTTGATGTAAATGAAAAGTGAACAAGGGTCAATTTGACCCAAAGACCACAGAAGGGTCAACATAATCAATTCATCCAAAGCTTCCAAACACATGTTGTCTTCGATCATTGGCAGAGATAAATTCCTGGCAGAGTTTCTTCCTGTCCAACGCATTACTTTGAGTAATTTACACTTTGACTTATAAAGAAGTCTCTTATGTCCACTTTTCTTTTTTTAGACATCCTAGCTGCGCCTAATTACCAAACACACATACACACACACGCACGCACGCATGCACATACGCACATGGACACCGATTCAAACGTTAATGTAAATGAAACCTCTGATATTACAATTCCTCTAGCTGACGTGGCCCAGGCAGAATAAATGCCCAATTTACAGTGGCAGATTAATAAGGACTCCTGGGCAACTAGCAGACCGGTGTGCAAGCAAGATGGAGTGACAGCGGGACGGCCAATCACACAAGAAACGGCAGAGCCAATCGAGGAGCTTGTGGGTGGTCTAAACTAAGGGAAACAGGCTTCAGCTTGAGCGGCCGTTTTCCACTTGGTCCTAGTGCTTCACGTGTCTCTGTTTACTATAGCGTAACATTGCTTTTGGACGGTAAAAACTGCAGGGGACCAAAACGGCCTTTTGAAAAAATGCAGGGGACATGTCCCCTGTGTCCCCCCAAAAAATTATGTCCGTGGCTTCTGCATTCCTCTGTTTCTTGTTTCTGCCTCATTTAACCATGCCTTTGCCTGTGTGTAACCTTCTTTGTTCTGCCTCTTCTTATTTCCCTTTGACTTTGCCTCTATTTTTTCTGCCAGTTCTTTGCATTCTTCTGCTTGTAACGTTATTTTTTATTTTATTGGTCTTTTCATTTCTTTTCCTTATGAGTCCCTGATTCTGACGTCTTTTTGTTTACTCAGGCCTGAGGGATTAATTTAAACCTTGTCCTTCCAAAGACAGTTTACCTTTTAGGTCCCTGACCTAATTCTAAGAGATCCCTGATCTCCCAAGTCCCTGACTTGCTTTATTTATTTTAGAAATGGTTGTTTCTTACCCTTTTGATGATTTGAGTCCCTGACTCAATGTTTGCCTGGCTGGTCTGTCTCCCCTCTTTTGGTCAGCCCCATCACTGTCCCACTCTCCAGGGGACCTGGCCTCCCTGGCCAAACGAGGCTTTAGGAGCCCCGCGGTGGAGGTCTTTTCAGGAGTCTTTAACTCCGCCTTGCAAGGTCTTCAGGTCCTCTGATGTGGAGAGAGAGACAGATATTGTGGCCCCACGTTGGGCGCCAAAGTTTTGTTAAAATAATTCTTTGATAAGTTAGAACTGAAGGAAGGAGATCAGAGTCAGCTCAAAGTTCAAACAAGGTTTTAATCTTGTACAAGAGGAGCATTCACAGAGCAACATGCAGGTCTGTTACAAAGTGAAGACTCAATTTCTGAGGAGGAAAGCTTGGTATTTATCTGTCTGTGGGTGTGTTTTTACTCTGACAGCTACTAATTTATGCCCTCCTGCACTTAAAGAAATAATTCACAGAGAAGGGAGTGTTAACCTTCAGTGATTACTCAATACCTTACATGGGTCATAAAACAACATAAAACAAGTCATAAAACAAGGTCACAGTTCACGTTAAACAGTTACTTTGAATATGGCTGTGTAAGACTTCAATTCACATATCTCTACATGAAGTACAAAATTTCCATCACACGTACTGTCCGACAACTGCAGAATACTGCCGACGGAGTCTGAGTCCTCACGAGCCGAAGGAAGAAGAGTGTGCATTGTTTTCATCAGAATATCTAACTACAAGTAACCACCTCATGTCTCATTCACCTGTAAGTAAACACCTAATATTATCATATTTAACATAAACAATCAACTTAGCCATTGCTAGTACTGATAGCTGTCAAGCTAGCTTTGTTAGCACTCAGAAATTGTTTTGAAAGTGTATTTTGGTGTTGTAACTCATTGCTGGTTAGCTAGCAGCAGCTGGCTATGGTAACGTTAGATATGGAAAAGCTAAAACATGAAGATTAGTGGTGGGCCTGCTACACGTTTTTTTTTGTTACCCTCAGTGATTCACAGACGAACGTGAATATTGTATTGGACTCATGATGATACGATGTTTTGCACGATAGAGCTTCCACGATGAGAGCACCGTTGACTCTGATGACGAAGAGCGAAGTGGAGGCAGAGGCCGTGGGAGGGCGACAGGTCAAGGAGCAGATGTTCAGTTGTCAAGTAGAAGATCTTAAAGCGGGAAGGATTGCACGTGAGCAGCTATCTAAAGTAGAACATTACTTGTGTTATTTTTCTGATAAACACCACCGACAACTAAACTACGTGTTTACAGTATTTTGACCAGGCATGTAACTTGGACACACAAGTAGTTTTTCACAATTGAATTTGTGTTTTGGTGCATAACAATAAACAGTAAGTAGAAAAATGTAAAGTAAGATAAAGGGCTGGTACTTCAAGTCAAAAGTATGAATAGATAAAATGAACAAAATGTAATATAAACTTGGACATCTGTACAGTTTTGTCCAGGAATGTCTAAAGTATTCACCACTGAAAGTTGGCTCTGTTCCATAAAAATATCTAATCATGTTGCTCATCTATTGCTTTACAGGCCAGAATTCGAGGACTACATTTGGAGCAATCACATCAAGTGCTGGAACTATTCCTTGTTTTGCATTATCTCTTGTTTGAATAAAGTCTTGAAAATGATAAATGTCTTTTCTTTACACTTCCAGCATAAACAACCATCCCATTACAGTTTTTACACTTTTACACTATACACTACACTTAATACACGATGCACTAATAATAACAACTGAATTAGGCAAGACTCTTGTTTATTGATTTTTTTGAAACACATAAATAACACTACAAAAATAGTATACCTTTTATCATTTAGACAATATACAGTACAATCAGCATAAACTATTATATACAGGTAGGTTGTCCAGAGGCTTTCTTGACTGATTATAAACACAGGTCAGTGTTGGCCAACAGGTTAGGCTGTTGATGTTGGTGCTGTCACAATCCTCTACTGTTTCGGCAGTGACTGTCCTGTAGAAAGAATAGCACAATTACTTATCTGACCATAAATACAGCTTTTCAAGGACTTTGAAATATCATATTACTTTCCAACTTTACTTGTCCAACTCAACTCCTGTGACTGAAAATTCATCATCTCTGCAAAAATGATAATAATTACAGAAAACTGGATGAGAACTTCATGTATTTAAAGGACATAAAGGTACATTCCAATGTGTTTACGGGACATAAAGTTACGTCTGAATGTGTTTATGGGGCATAAAAATGTTATTGATTCACTCAAAGACAACACAGAACTGTTGCTGTGTTAAAAAAAAAAGAAGTAAAATTAGAAGTCTGGGGCTAGGTGGGTGATGGGAAGTTTATGTGATGGGTGGCAGGTGATTATTTGAAGGGGTTGGTAGGTGCATTGTGTGTTTCCCACATTCTACTGTGGTCAGCTGGCAGATCATGAATTGAAATGCAAAGTCTATTTTCTGAAAAAATGTCTTACTAATATGCAGTAGTCTCAAGCGGTAGACTAACATGTGACTGCTAGGACCAGTACTTTTCCTGGCATTTTCCTGGTGCAGCTAATGAAATTATGCCATTCCTTTGCAGACTGCATTTATAGTTAAAAGGTGTAACCAACATGAAGACCAGAGAGCTGTCTATGGGAGAAAAGCAAGCAATTTTGAAGTTGAGAGAAGATGGAAAATAAATCAGAGCCATTGCACAAACATTGGCCATAGCCAGTACAACCATCTGACGAAGGAAAACATCAGCAGTTGATGACAAAACATTGTAAGAGCTGTAAAGAAAAACCCTAAAACAACTGTCAGTGACATCACCAACAACCTCCAGAAGGCAGGAGTGAAGGTATCACAATCCACCGCTGGCAGAGGACTTGCAAACCACTCATTAGCAATAAGAATAGGAAGGCCAGATTGGAATTTGCCAAAAAGTACAGAGACAAGGCTCATAAGTTCTGGGACAAAGTTTTATGGACTGATGAGACAAAGATTAACCTTTACCAAAGTGGTGGAAAGGCTAGCTTGTGGCGAAAGAAAGGATCTGCTCATGATCCCAAACACATAAGCTCATCTGTGAAACAAGGTGAAGGTAATATCATGGCTTGGGCTTCCATGGCTTCTTCTGGGATGGGCTCATTGATCTTCATTGATGATGTAACACATGTTGGCAGCAGCAAAATAAATTCAAAGGTCTACAGAAACATTTTGTCTGCCAATTTAAAAACAGATGCAACCAAACTGATTGGGAGATCCTTCATAATGCAGCAAGACAACGACCCCTAAAAACACTACCAAAACAACCAAGGAGTTCATCTGGGGAAAGAAGTGGAAGGTTTTAGACTGGCCAAGTCAATCTCCAGACTTAAACCCTATTGAGCATGCATTTTACCTACTAAACAGGAGCCCTCAGTCTCAAGTTTAGCAGGAGAGAGAGACCCCCCGAAACAAACAACAACTGAAAGAGGTTGCAGTGAAAGCCTGGCAAAGCATCACAAAAGAAGAATGCAAAGGTTTGGTGATGTCAGTGGGTTGCAGGCTTGATGCAGTTATTGCAAGCAAAGGATTTTGCAACTAAATATTAAGTATTATTCACTCCAATCTATTTTAAGTTTACCTGTTCCTATACTTTTGCTCACCAAAAAAAATGGTGCTCCATTGCAAATGATGATATCTTCTAAGTTTTGTAACAGATCTAGATGTAAATACTTGGAAATGAAAGCTGAAATGCTGATCTTTTGTCTCATATTAAAACCAAAATAAAGGAATAGGCCTTACTGTAGAGTTACATAATTAAATAGAGCTCTGACAGGAATAAATTATAAAATATAGAAGACCAATTATTGAATGAGATGCTAAGTAAACAGCGAAGCTATTGCTCCCTCAAGCACTATTTACACAGATTAAAGTGCCTCCTGACTCTGAGCATGCTCGTCAGGTTAAACCAAAACTCAGTAAGAAACACATGAGGAGCTAACAGCATGCCAACTGCAATTATCAAGTCTCAAAGAACAGCATAAAATACACATAATAAACATTCACACTCCTGCTGAAATGTAGTTTAAGATGTAAATAAACAGTATCATTGCACAATTTAAGTGGACGGGTGGTTTTAGTGCTAATAGGCTGCCATTGACACTGCTTACCTTACAGGGCATGGAAAAGTAAACTTTAATAAACATGGGGGCCTCCGCGGAGCGTGACTCAAAACTACTGCATACTGCAAGGTACAAACAACAAGAACTGCTGGATTATTAAGAGAGACTTTGCAACATTGCCACCTTGTGACTTATACAGGCCACTGCCTTACATATATTTATGTATGAATGTGTATGTGTAGGTATGTATGTATGTATGTATGTATGTATATATGTAAAAACTGTACATGTGTTGTTTTTTTTTCAAAGAACAAATTTGAATAACTAATGAGTCCTACATTTGGTCCTCACAATGATACTAGATAGAAAATGTTTTTATTATAATGTATATCCCCAAGCTCATCTCTTTCTTTTATTGGACTGGATTTGTCAAGATTCAAGTAATTAAAATGTCTTTATTTGATTATTAGAATATCTAGTTTGTGGGAATGTTTTGTAAAGTGGGGACCTATATCTTCTGTTGGTATGCATGTATTCATTTTAGTATGATAAGTAAATAGCATAATAGGCTAGCCAGACAGTACTGTGTGATTTTAGTGTAATGTGTAAAACAAAACAAAAAACAAAAGACAAACAAACCAAAAAATTAGGATTATTTTACGATGAGGATTATTTTGCATTTAAACTATTTAGCCTGGAAAACAATTTAGCTTTTTACCTTGAACACTTGGTCACCAAGCCTAGCTATCCTTTCAGCTTATCTGCTACAATATACTAGTCATAGGTATTATTTCAATTGAAGGGGGTTTATCAAACAGGATTCCGGGGTCCAACTGGATCACATTTCCAGTAAACCTAACTATGCAGCATGTGTAAAGATTATCTTTTGTGTTCAGAGAAAAATAAATATTTCAGGGGCACGTTTGAAAATATAATTTTATGCTAATATTTTTTATGAAAAAAACTATGCATAAAAATATGACTGTTTTGTGACTATTCGTGATACATAGTCATTTGGCTTATTACTCAGTCAACCCTTCAGACAAAGTCCTAGTTGTTCTGTGAATTTGTTTGGATAATGTAACCACAAATACAGAATTCTGCTCCCTACTAGACTCAAGGTTGCAACATTACAGCATTTCCCTAAAAATGTAGTCAAAAAAACCCAAAAATAAATGAAAGCCCTTTCATTTAAAAGACTGGAGGGCATTCATTTTTTAACTTTTGCATCAACAAACATAATTCAGGAATGTAAAGTTATCCGCAATGTGAGTTTAAAAAATGATATTGTATAATGAAAAAGATGCAGAGGTCAGCATTCACTCGTACAGTATAAGATACTGTACAACACGTTCAATTGTTTTCTTATTAGAAGCCATCTGAGACGTGTTGCAATGTGCTGCGTCAAATATCCAAGCACAGCCTGATTCAAGGTTGTGGCAGGTGAAACTTAAACAGAATAATTGGCTCTCAGACTACAATGATATTAATGATACAATCAGAACAGGCCTTTGGTTTTCTCTGTGGCAGAAACACGTAGTGATAGGTGATACCATGGGACTTCACTAGTGTCAGTCTGATCCTTCTGATGCCGGGCTGATCCCACCTAAATGGTAGGCTGGCACACACTCGCCCAGGCTCATTTCCCATGGTGCACCCTGCCTTTGAGCGCTGACCTTGGTTGGAAACTCCCTTGTGGTGAGAGAAGAGATGGAATACATGTTTGAAAGATCAAAACAGTCCAGGCTCACCTGTCTCCACAAACACTGGCACACAGTTTTCACAGCCTGCATTCATTATAGAAGTTGATCAGCATTGATTCAGCCCAGCTTCAAGACACAGCTGTGTACTACGAAAAAAAGACACAATTTACCAGCAACTGATACTACTGTACATGGACTGACTCTATAATAATGGTTTATTTAGTCCAGAATTTTTTAAAATCATTTTAGCATATGAAATATAAAAAGAAAAAAAATCATCTGCTGTTCCTAGATTCCAATCTGATATTTTTGCTAATTTAGTCAGGCCAAAGGGTCCAACTTACAAGATGTGAAACAGTGTGTATCTTCTCTTGAATCCATCGATTCATTTGTTTTCTCTTGATTTTCTTTTTGACTATTATCTTAGTGAAAAAGCTGAGTCATGTTATTGACTTACAATAGCATACAGTTTAGACTGGTATTGTTTTGCTCCACTGAGAACAGTGTGGATTTAACAGTCAGAAAGCAGTGGGGACAAAGACCTATTTCATATGGGATGAATTCGCATGATATACTGTAGCTACATGTGATTTAGCATGTAAACTTTTCAGATTGATTTCCTAGCTTCCAGGTTGGTTTCACTTCATTTAAGTAGACTCTAAAATTAGTTTGGTCATGAAGCATCATGTCAGTTTTTGTTGTTGTCAACATTTTGTTATTACCATGTGTTAATGCAATGCAGATGTTTCAAATCAGTCTACCCTTACAACTGCATTGCCTCATGATAAAGATAATGCCCTTCTGACAACAATAAAAGCAGATTTGATGTTCATGGTGATGGATAAGTCTTATGTCTCTGCAAGATGAATTTCATTGTGGTAAGAAACCGAAGGTAGTAAAACCATCATTAATTTGATCATAACAATATAAAATGTTCCTGGTATAACCTTAGCTTCCACTAGTATAGAAACAAATGGCAGTAATTTGGATTTATGAGCTTGCTTGCCCGATCAACAATTGCTTGTAATGCAACATATCTCAGGTGGGCCTGGATTGGTTTCAAACTTCACCTGCCAGTCCTCCAGCAATAATCTGAAATTCAGAATAAAGAAAGTTAATTCATTTATTTATTCAGCCATGTTGACTCAGATTCATTTTTTCTCCTGGACATGGCTGCAGCATCTGTATGTCTCAGCGTGGGTGGTTACCCGAGGGAGGTATACTGGTTTGTAGTGAAGATTCTTTTAAAGCACAAGCCCTTGTTCTCACTAGTTGCTTTTGTGGGAGTTTTGCTGGGACCACTGCTGGGAAGACTTTACAATGCCTTCCTGTGGCAACAGAAATGCTTTCTTATCCATTTTGGATAATACAGCCACACACCATGAAATACCCCAGGTGGATATCCCAGGTACAGACGCCATAGAGGCTGTAGGATTTCAGGGAAAAGGAGGAGAGGTTGAAGGAGAAAAATTGAGTTATAAGTTACATAGTAATTGAGAGAAGACTCTATCCAAAAAACTCAAGATGACAAGCAAAGATAAAAAATCTCACACATCTAAATCCCAGTCCTGACTGAGCTGTTGTGAATTATATTTCTTCCTAGATCGCTCTACAGCAAATACTCAAGGTTTGGGTCAATAGCATAACCACAAAGCATGCGGTGCCACTGAATCAGGGAGATATTTGATTCATGGTCTATTAATATAAATCTAGAAAAGAACCACTGACAGAATAATTGTTTGCGATGGGAAATCTCAATGGAGTCCTCAGCGCTGACATTGGAGAATCCAGGGCGGGGAGGGAATGAGAGTCAAAAATGAAGTTCATCTCAGAAATGATAAGAAGTGCTTTCAAGACCTTGTCAAATTTGTGAGAATAATCTGAGATGTGGGAGGGGGAAATGCACGGGGTCCTTAAACAAAGGAAGATCTGAATACCTGCACTTGTGCAGATCATTAAAAATGACATTTTGCAAACAATTTGCAAAGTGGGCGAGTGAGTGGTCTAAACTACACGGATTCAGAAGAGGACTTTCTCATTCTCTTCAATGTAGCACAGGGGTAAAGACAGAAACATGCCTCCAGTACAAACCACAATATAAAATGAAGGCAAGCAGCATTGAACGGCCCCTCACACCCCTGTACATTGGGTGTGTGGCAGCTACAGCATCATCTCAGAACACAGATTGTTGAACACGCCTCTGAATTTTCAAGTGTTTCAGACACTGTGCAAAGGAGTTCAAAGTGACTTGTCTCCACTATGTGGTGCTAGAGAACACTAGCTAATTATATGTAAGGATCAAGTATATTGAGGGTAGACTGCACCTTGTAAATTTCACGTCAGCGCAATGATGATGATCACAAAAGGCTTACTTCCTGATGCCAGTAGGTGGCGCAATGACTATACCTCCTAACTGGCATGTAGATATATTATGGCTGGGACTCTGATGAAACATGACAAATTTGGGGTTGACTGGACAATGTACACTGAAGTTCTAACTTTTTCCTGTTTCATGGGGAGTGATGCCTTGCCACGGTAATGGCAGCCAATTAAAAGTCACAATGTGTTAAGGGTTTTTTAAGTAAATTTGAGGTGAATCTGGTCAACCTGCAAGGAAGACTACATAGAAGTATCGAAGCATTTCATTTCCTGTTACCACCAGGTGATGCTATGACTGCAACGGAATATTGACATATTAATGTGTTCAGGCTGGGACTCATATCAATCATCTCAAATTTTTTTTTTGTTTCATGGTGTAAGATTTACCTTTGCCATGCCACCCCCCTCCATGCCACGTGGCATTGATGCAGTAATTCGTGCAAAAGGAGCCCTGACCCAGTATTGAGTGCATAAATGAACACGTGTATGGACACACGTGTGAGCTCTGAGTTTCCTTAACGGCTCTGTAAGTATGGAGCTAAATCGGGGTCAAATGTTTTGTGCTTGAAAAAGTAAAATTTTTTTTTTTTTATAATGATTTGTTTTTATTAACAGGAATTCTTACAGCATGTTTATGGCATGTTGTATTTTACAAAAGGAACATATACAAATGCATAACCTTGCCGACATACTGTACAAGGATAATGATTTTTTTTTTTAACAAGAAAAAAATATAATTAAAAAACATATATATAATAATAATAATAATAATAATAATAAAATAAAATAAAATAAAGAAAAAAAAGAAAAAAAAAGAGACCCATCCCACCCCCCACCCTCCTCCCTCGTATGGTTCTCAATTTGCTTTCATTCTTATACAGAATCCATATATACAGTTTACACATACACCCATCTGTACACATTCATATCTATATAAATCAACACACTACTCACAACATATACATCAATGAGGAATTTATACAATAGGAGCCTGCAGAGGTCCAGGAAGGCTCATACCATCACTGTCAATCAAGTCCAGAGAAGGCAGAATGTCTATGAAGGGGCCCCAGATTTCTCCAAAGGCTGCATGCTTCCCTCTCACACTGTATAATATCTTTTCAGGTGTGCAGTAGGACACAAGTTCATTAATCCAATGTCTTATTGATGGTGAATTTTCAGATTTCCAGTTAACCAGAATACATTTTTTCACTGCAGTGCTCGCAAGTAAAATAAAGTATTTCTTGTAGTAGTTCACATTAATAGAGCTTGTGTCCCCTAGAATCCATAGTTTTGGGTCCTGTTCAATTTGAATTCCTATTACCCTTGAGGTTAATTCAATGGCACGTTTTCAAAATTCTTCTATCATTGGGCAACTCCATAGCATGTGTAGAAGATCACCATTGGTCACTTTACATCTGGAGGAAATGCTGCTGTCAATTTTATGTAACCTGTAAGGTGTGTAGTATGTCCTATGGAATATATTAAATTGAATTTGCCTGTGTTTTGTGGAGGTTAGTACAGTTTGTGCCTGTTCCAATAGACGATGCCAATCTGCCTCCTCATAAACACACACACCCTTTTGTAGATGTTTTATCATAAACAGGTAACTTTTCATTGATGATACCATATATAGAAGATATTATTCCTTTTGTTGATCCACATAATTTGTCACATAGGTGGGTTTCGAGAGGAGTTTCTTTTGGAATGTCTGGGAATGTTTCTTTAGATTTCTCCTTAACCCAGTCTCTAATTTGTAGGAATTTGAAGAAACTATCTTTGGGAAGTCTGAATTTTTCATTTAGTTGTCGGAAGTTAGCTAATGTATCGTTAATATATAAGTCAGCAACTGTTTGGATTCCTCTATCCCTCCATCCCCGCAACACTGAGTCAGCTATGTGGTGTGAGAGGTTGGGGTTACCCCACAAAGGTGCCCTTCTAAGAAAAGAAATATTTGTGTCGAGAAGTGAGTGAGATTCTTGCCAAGCAGCAAATGTGTTCAGTATTATTGAATTGTTTGTGAGTGTGGCTAAACATTTTTTTGTACCTATGAATGGAACATCCTTTAAAGGCATAGATTTCATCTCATGTTGTTCTATCGGAACCCATCTAACCTCACTTTTTTTCTGCGTGCAGCCATATCCAAATTGATCGGTACTGAGAGGCAAGGTAATAGTTCCTAAAGTTTGGCAGATTAAGTCCTCCTTTTGAATATGGAGCCTGTATAGAGATGAGTTTAACCCTAGGATATTTCCTTTGCCATATAAAATGAGTTATAATTTTGTTAAGCTCTTTGAAGAAACTCTTGGGAACATTTACAGAGAGACATTGAAATAGGTAAATAAACTTAGGCAAAATGTTCATTTTAATAGTATTAATTCTGCCTATGAGAGACAGTGGGAGATCCATCCATCTTTGAAGGTTACGTTTGGTTTGTTCCAATAATTTTATATAGTTCTGTTTAAATATATGCTCAGCCGATTTGCCAATTTGTATACCCAAATATTTAAAACCAATGTTGCACCATTTTAATGGGTCAGTGAGAGCTCTAATATTGTTGTCCTGTATATTTAGTGGTAGAATTTCGCTTTTAGTGTAATTTAATTTATACCCTGAAACTGCACTATATTCTTTGAGGCATTTCAATAGAGGGGGAACTGATGTGTGTGGATCGGTTATATGTAATAGGAGATCATCTGCATATAGAGAAAGTTTATGTTCACTTGTACCAAATTTAATTCCAGCTATGGCGGTGTTAGAGCGGATGGCGATGGCTAATGGTTCTGTTGCAAGTGCAAAGAGCAGGGGTGAACTTGGACAGCCTTGCCTGCAGCCTCTGGACAATGAGAAAGTGTTCGACAGAATGTCATTTGTTAAAAATATTAGCTTTGGGAGCATTAAAAAGTGTTTTAACATATTGAGTGAATTTCTTTCCAAAGCCCATAGCCTCTAGAGTCCGAAATAGGAAACTGGGTTCAATCCTGTCAAATGCTTTGTTTGCATCCATAGACATTATTAACATAGAATTTTGATTTTTTTGAGCGGAGTTCAGTATATGGAGCAGTCGCCGCACATTATCTGCTCCGTACCTGTTTTTAACGAAGCCTGTTTGGTCAGCGTGTATCATCTTTGGTATAACATCTTCCAGTCTGAGAGCTATTAGTTTGGATAGTATCTTATAATCTGCATTTAAGAGGCTGAGGGGTCTGTATGAGTCACATTTTTGTTTGTCCTTATCCGGTTTTGGAAGTAGCGTGATTGTTGCAATCTCCAATGAGTCTGGTAATTTTTTATTTTCTAGAGCTTCTTTAATCATGTTGGTGAGGGGGGTTATTAATTTTTTTGAGAAGGCCTTATAATATTCGACAGGGAAGCCGTCTGGCCCGGGAGTCTTGTTATTTTGTAAAGACTTAATGGCTTGGTGCACCTCCATTTCTGATATTTCTGCATCAAGCAGATCTCTATCCTCATCTTGTAATTTGGGAAGGGTTATTCCATCCATAAATCTTTTTGCTCCAATATTATCAGCGTCCTGTCCGGTTTTATATAAATCTTCATAAAATTGTTTGAATTCTGCATTTATGGATGGTGAATTGTCAAGTAGTCTGCCGTCCTCTGTTAATATTGAGTGTATAAACTTGTCAGATGTTTCCTTTTTAATTTGCCAGGCCAAGAGTTTACTTGTTTTGTTCCCAAATTCATAATAGTGATATCTAGTTCTGGCCATAGCTGCTTCTTCTTTGTTCCTGCTTTTTAATATCTCTTTCCAATTTAGTTAGTCTCTCTCTAATTTGTTTTGCCTTGTGGGCACTGTATGATAAAATTTGACCTCTCATATAGGCTTTAAGAGCCTCCCAAATGTTGGCATGCGAGGAGGAATTTGAATTGGCCTCAAGAAATATTTCAATATTGGTTGTCATATATGAAATAAATTCAGGGTCTTTCAACATGTAATTTTTAAATCTCCACCTGCAGGTTGTGGGCTGTGGAGTATCAATCTTCCAAGAGAGTTTGATAGGATTATGATCTGAGAAGGTAGCTGCTAAATAAGAGCATTCTATCACCGTGGCCATCATATCTAGTGGTACCAAGAACATGTCAATTCTAGAGTGTGTATTATGCATTGGTGAAAAGAAAGAGAAATCCCTCTGGTTTGGACAAAGATTTCGCCACACGTCAATTAAGCCTATGTCTTTCATACCTTGTTTTAGTGCTGTTGCCGCCTTTGATAGTAAAGATGTTTTGGGTGATGATCGATCCAAAAGAGGGTTTAAGACCGAATTAAAGTCTCCACCCACAACACATTGACCCCCAATTGTAGCCAGTTTCATAATCAAATTGTTAAAGAACAACGGGTCATCGTAATTAGGCCCATATATATATTCACCAAAGATATCTTGTTCCTATTTATTTCACATTCTACAAGCAAAAATCTGTCATTTTTATCCTTTTCGACTGAATTTAATTTAAAGTTCAGGGGCCTCATTTATCAACCGTGCGTACGCACAGATGTGTGCGTAATGAATGCGTAAGAACTTTCCCACGCAAAGTATGAAATTTATCAACTTGTACTTGTGCTTAGGAACGTGTGTAAATTTAAGCACAACTCTGACCATGCTTACACACAAAATCTAGTGGTAGAACAGTGAAACTACAAATAGAACCCATTAAGAGTGTTCAGCAATCTCAAACTTCACACATGTTCCCTGTTTCCTCTAATTAATAAACATTCTCAATTAGTAGCAGACACTTTGAATAATGGGTGTGACAAGCTATAAAAGACAGCTGTGACAGGACAACCTGAAAAGAAAACTTGAAATACAAGTACCATGGCCTATCTTGCACTATTGGAGGATTTGGAGAACCGTGCGCTCCGCAGGGAGCGCGTTTTCAAAGAGCGTGCTGATGTGTTCAGTGAGAGCACAGAGTGGCTTCTCAGCAGGTACCGCTTCCCAAAAAACATATTGATGGATCTATGCCGTGATTTACGACCCATGTTGGAGCGAGAGACAAAACGCACCGAAGCCATCCCAGTGCACATCCAGCTTGTGTCCACCCTGGGATTTTTGGCCACCGGAACATTTCAACGAGAGATTGGAGACATATGCGGCATCTCGCAGCCGACACTTAGCAGAATCATGCCGGCAGTGTTGGATGCAATAATTTCTCTAGCCCCAACTTACATCCAGTTCCAATACAGACATCACCAACAAGCCGAAATTAAACGAGGATTTCACGCCATCGCCGGATTCCCAAACATAATTGGAGCCATAGATTGCACCCACATCGCAATAAAAGCACCATCACACAATGAATTCAGTTACGTGAACAGGAAAGGATTTCATTCAATCAATGCACAAATAATCTGCGATGCAACTATGTCTCTGTTAAACGTTGTTGCCCGGTGGCCTGGAGGAACGCATGACTCATTCATTCTGCAGAACAGCTCTGTGGGTGTGCACCTCCAAGCAGGAGCTGTTGAGGATGGCTGGCTTATTGGTGAGTGTTACAACATTTCGAAATTATTTTCTGGGCTTCGTATGGTATATTATAACATCTCTATAGGTGATCGGGGATATCCACTAAAGCCGTGGCTGATGACCCCCGTAGCCAACCCGAGGACCCCGCAGGAGCAGCACTACAACCGGGCCCATGCACGCTCAAGAACAGTCGTTGAACGCGCAATAGGCCTGCTAAAAGGCCGATGGCTGTGCCTGTCCACCGCGGGGGGGGGGGGGCGCTTCAGTATAAGCCTGAAAAAGTCTGCCACATCATCTTGGCTTGCTGTGTGCTTCATAACTTGGCCATCAGACAAGGCGTCCCTCTGCAGGAACCCCCTAGAGCCCATGCCCAACGCAGAGCCTTTCCCACCCCCCCATGCCACTGCCATTCAAACAAGAGAGAGGATCATACAGAGATTTTAGGTGAGTCTGCCTGTTGGCCGATCTTTGAAAAGTGAGATATACCGAAAATGTGCGTGGGAAAAAAATCACAACATCATTAAACATTTTAAAGTTTATTTATTTAACATTTGCGATGCGCATGCAGCAATCTGTTTCAGTGACTCGTTTATTTGCTGTAAAGTATTTGCGATGTTGGTCAGTTGATCCTTTATTTCATTTATGGATTTTGTGGTGTCTTGTTGGTTTTGCAGCACTGCCTCTGTCAGCACCCTCGCCCCCCCAGGACGCACCAAATGGGTTTTGGATGGCCCCGGCTGCTCCTGTTTCTCCAACTCGCCCGGCTCCTCCACCGCCTCCGGCTCCTGGGCGCAGGCGGGACTGGCTTGAGTTTCTGAGTTATTGAAGAAACATCACATTATTGTCATGTTTATTTTCATTCAAATTCACAAATTAAACTGTCTACGTGTTTATCAAACACCTCAGCCCAGCTTTTTATTTTACCTGCAGTGTGACTGGTCGATGGTCCAGCCTGTTCTGTTGGGAGCGTGTCTGTATCTCCACCAGATATAATGCCACATAGTGCTGTGTCCCCGATGATGCTGGCAATACGGGTATCCATAGGTGAAAGCTCGGTTGTTGCTTGTCCTCCTCCAGTAACAGATATTTCGTGTCTGTGGGCTGTGACGCGTTTTTTGGCACCGAGTTTGATATCAAACCATTTCTTTTTTATTTCTGACAGTGACCTTTCCTCTGACCCAACAGAATTTACAGCAGTCGTTACCCTCTCCCACGCAGCATTTTTTCTTTTGTTGGTCACACCTGCATTTAGTGTTCCAAACAGTATGTTTTGGTTTGTTTCAACTTCTCCTACCAGTACCTCTATCTCGGTGTCGGAGAAGTTCCTCTTCTTCGCCCTCTTTGCCATGATATCGGTGTGGAGGGAAAAAAATCAATTCACGCATTATTAAAGGGATTGTTGCTACCATATATGGTCAGTTGGGGGCGTTTCTGAATGCAAATGACCCTAACCATGCACGAGCATGGTAGTTAAGAACAGGTGGGATTTATCATCACTGATTACTTACTAGTGTGCGTACGACAGGTGTCCGCACGTTTGATAATTACGGATTTCTTTGTACTTACACACATTCTAAGTTTCAGTCCTACGACAGAATTTAGAACCTTTTCTATGCACGGTTGATAAATGAGGCCCCAGGTGTTTATTAATGAGCAGGGCGACACCTCTTGCTTTTGAGGAGTAGGAAGAGTAGAAAACGTTACCCACCCAGTCTCTACGCAATTTTAAATGTTCAGCGTCAGTGAGGTGACTCTCCTGGATAAAAGCAATATCTGCATTCTGCCTCTTTACATATGTCAACATTTTCTTCCTCTTAATTGGCGAGTTGACCCCTCTTATATTCCAAGATATACATGTTAATTTACCCATAATATAAGTTCTTCATATAGATGTCTCAGAAGGATAGGTATCATAGTATTCAACTCTAAGGATGTCTGGTTGTACTCCTGCATTGAGTTTAGAGTTTAGAGGTGGTAAAAAAAAAATAAAAAAAATGAACATGGGTGTAATGATAAGACTGAATCTGAACATGAGAATAATCTGGACATATGTGTAAGAAGATGTTCGAATTTTAGTGAGAGACCATACATAACCCCAAAACATTAAAGTAAAAACCTGCCTAATAAAACCCCTGTAACAAAACCACATTTTAGGTAGGTACCTCTCTTAAACAACAACAGTGGTGGCCCCAGCAACCGCTGGAGAAAAAAACAAACAAAAAAAAACAAAAAACTGGCCACTTATATCAGTCCATATATGGCAAAGTTTCAAGTTTTAAATTTTACAATATTAGAAATAAGGCAGAAATATGTAAGGAATAGAGAAGTTGGTTAGGTAAAGTCTGATCAATAGTTAAGTAGTGAACAATTGACTATGTCTCAGTAAACAGGTACAGGTTTATCATCAGCCATGGTCCCAGTTATTCTGAACATTTATAACAGGATTAGGTTACTATGTCACAGCTTGAAAAACAACCCTTCTTATCAGTGTCTATTGGTAGACTGTGTACTGCAGTCACTTTGGTCAGCTTTAGGCTACTCACTTGTAAGACCTTTCAGAAAATGTTGCGCCTCCGCTGGAGTAGAGAAAAACTTGACGGATCCCAGATGTTTGATGCGAAGCTGGGCTGGGTAGATCAGCGCGTATTCAACCTCCTTCTCTTGCAGCGCCCGCTTCACGTCACGGAACTCGTCTCTCCTACGCTGCAGGTCTGCGCTGTAATCTGGATAGAACGATATCTTTTTGTTCTCGTATATCATCTCTCCTTTACTTCTGGCCAGACGAAGGACTTTCTCTTTATCTCTGAAGTTCAGGAACTTGGCGATGACTGGCCGCGGTCTGACCGACTTCTTCCTGATGCGGTGCGCTCTTTCCAGGGTGACAGGTGAGGTGAAGTTACCGTTACCCAGGATTTGCGGGATAAACTTCTCCAAAAATCCTACGACATCACGACCTTCTGCTTGTTCCGGCACATTTATTATCCTGATGTTAGACCTCCTGCTGCGGTTTTCTAAGTCGTCAGTTTTGTCTTTGAGGTGCGTTATCAGTTTCTCCATTTTGTCGACACGGTCGCGTGTATCTTTAATATCGTCTTCGTTCGCACTCACTCGTGTCTGTATCTCCTTAACATGTTCCGACAGCGTAGAGAGTGAGGACTCGATTTTCGTTAATGTTGTTTGTATGTCGGCTGTTTTCTTGTCAATGTGTTTTGTGAGGCCCTCTTTAGTTTCTTGAATAGCATCGAGAAATTTGCTGAGGGATGCTTCCTTTTCCCCGTCCGCCATGTTTCTTGTGGTTGCGGCGTGCAGGTGCAGTGAAGTTTGAGTTTGATTTTTAGTTTTCTTTCGCTTTGTATGTCGGAGATTGTAGCTTGCCATACAAAAGTGTTCTTAATGGCTCTGCCTCTTGCATACAGACCAAAGTTATGAGTGGTTAAATCAGGATAAAGGCAGATGCTAGGTACCACCACCGAGAGCTCACGAACACACGTCTGTACTCCTCCGCTGCATCCGGGGACTCCCTGAAAAAGTAAAATTTGAAACTGAAATTTCAAGTTTTGATCTTGAATTTTGAAAAATACATCAACGTATTCAAAATAAAAATAAATGTATAGAAAGTTTTTTCAGGTTAAAAATAATTATGATCAACTCTGGTAATTCTTTTGAATAAATCATTTATTTTCATTTTTCACTTTCATATGTTTTGATATTTGGGATCCTATTTCTTTCAGTTGCATGTTTTATCTTTTCAGATTCAGATCTTAGTTTTTTAACAGTTTCAAATCTTTTTTTCAGTTTCAGATCTTTCTTTTTCAGTTTCAGACTTTTGACCCTGATCTAGCGTGGGGGGCGTGGCATCAACTGAGAGGGGTGTGGAATCATGACAGACAGCTTAACCAAAAGGCTACAGACCTTCCCCTATCATGTTGCCTTCAGGGAACGTAGGATCTAAAACGATTCGGCTACGCCACATGATTGGCAGTGAAAAAACCGCTGTCAGTGACAAACTTCCATTTGCACACCATGCACGAATATCCTGCACGGCTAAAACTGTTTTAATTTCCAAGGCTGTTTAGATGTAAGATGTGGAAGCTGTTTTAGACAGTACTGAGGATCAATTGTAGTACAGGAGCGACAAAATCACGCCAGATTGTGCACAGACACCCACACTTTAAGTACTGAAATGTCCGATTTCCACGTAGCACTGTGAATGCCTCGCAGTGTCCGCTGGCAATGGCGTCCGGTTCTGCTGGCTCACCTGCTGGACCCAGCACACAGGTGAGAAAAGTAAGGTTGGGAAATCGTGATAAATATCAAAATGAGAGGTCGTTTTGTAACAACATACAATGTTTCTGACATCTTTTAAGTGGTGAATTATCAAAGCTAGAGGTTAAGCATAGGGCTAACGTTAGCATCGAGTGGCTGCTAACGCAGTAGTAGGTAGTAACGTTAGCCTATGTACTACGTGAAAAACACAGATAGTGCTGTTAATTTGAATAAAGGTAGTGCTGTTTTGTGGTTGCAGGAATGCATGGGGTGCTGAAAAAAACACAAAACGACCTCTCATTTTGATATTTATCACGATTTCCCAACCTTACTTTTCTCACCTGTGTGCTGGGTCCAGTGCTACGTGTCGGACATTTCAGTACTTAAAGTGTGGGTGTCTGTGCACAATCTGGCGTGATTTTGTCGCTCCTGTACTACAATTGGTCCTCAGTACTGTCTAAAACAGCTTCCACATCTCACATCTAAACAGCCTTGGAAATTAAAACAGTTTTAGCCGTGCAGGATATTCGTGCATGGTGTGCAAATGGAAGTTTGTCACTGACAGCAGTTTTTTCACTGCCAATCATGTGGCGTAGCCGAATCATTTTAGATCCTACGTTCCCTGAAGGCAACATGATAGGGGAAGGTCTGTAGCCTTTTGGTTAAGCTGTCTGTCATGATTCCACACCCCTCTCAGTTGATGCCACGCCCCCCACGCTAGATCAGGGTCAAAAGTCTGAAACTGAAAAAGCAAGATCTGAAACTGAAAAAAAAAAAGATCTGAAACTGAAAAAGAAAGATCTGAAACAAAAAAAGATTTGAAACTGAAAAAACTAAGATCTGAATCTGAAAAGATAAAACATGCAACTGAAAGAAATAGGATCCCAAATATCAAAACATATGAAAGTGAAAAATGAAAATAAATGATTTATTCAAAAGAATTACCAGAGTTGATCATAATTATTTTTAACCTGAAAAAACTTTTTGTACATTTTTTTTTTATTTTGAATACGTTGATGTATTTTTCAAAATTCAAGATCAAAACTTGAAATTTCAGTTTCAAATTTTACTTTTTCAAGTACAAAACATTTGACCCCGATTTAGCTCCATATGTAAGGACACACCCACACAGAGTGTAAAAGCCTGCAACTCCCCTCCAGTTAGTTAGAACTGAAGAAGCCTCTTGGGAGAGGTGAAACATCTTCAAGAGACTCAAACAAGTCCAGTTGCCTACGACACGGCACTTAGAATTACCATGACCTGGATGACTGAGAACCTTCATCAACACCTTAAAGCTTGACTGAAGTTTGCTGCTGATCACACGGACAAAGAAAAAGCTTTCTGGAGGACAGGTCTGTGGTCAGATGAAACAAAAATGGAGTTGTTTGGTCACAATGACCAGCTATATGTTTGGAGGTGAGAAGGTGAGGCCTTTGACCCCAAGAACCCCTACTGTCAAGCATGGTGGTGGTAGTAATATGCTGTGGGGCTGGTTTGCTGCCAGTGGATCTGGTGCTCTAAAGAAATGAAATGTAACAATCACGAAGGAGGATTATCTCAAAATTCTTCAGGAAAACCTAAAATCACTAACCAAAAGATTGGGTATTGGGTGCAGTTGGGTGTTCCAACAGGACAATGATCCAAAACACACAACAAAAGTGATAAAGGAATGGCTAAATCAGGCTAGAATCGAGGTTTTAGAATGACCTTCTCAAAGTCCTGACCTGAACACCATTGAGAACATGTAACTGTGCTGAAGAAACATGTCCTTGCCAGGAAGCCAACAAATTTAGTTGAACTTCAACGATTCTGCCCAGAGGAGTGGATAAAAATTCAGCCAGAGGCCTGCCAGAAGCTTGTGGATAGCTATCAAAAGCTCCTAACTGAGGTGAAAATGGCCAAGGGACATTCAACCAAATAGTAAAATTACTGTATGTATGTTTTTGACCCAGCAGATTTGGCCATACTTTCAGAAGACCTATAATAAATTCATTACTGACCAAAATTCATGAATGTTTTAGTGACAAAGTAGTCTGTATTCCAGAAAAAATGAAAGCTGTAGAAATCATTGGAACTCAAGACTGCCATGATATACATGTTCTGTACAAGAGTATGTAAACTTTATACCATGACTGTATGTATGTAGATATACACTGTATACATATATATATATATATATATATATATATATATATATATATATATATATTTTCTAAATAAAGTAACATAAAAAAACGCAATGATGAATAAATATAAAAGTAACAAAGTTTTGAAAAAATTGAATGCAGAATTCTACAGTGTTGCAAGTCATTGGGAAGCAGAAATCAGCATACATTTTCTGGACTTCAAGAATCAGAATCAGAAATACTCTATTGTATCCCGTGGGGGAAATTGTGTACATTACAGTTGCTACTTGTAGAATAGAAAATATCACACAGCTTTAAATAAATACATGTTTTTTTTCATGGCTTAATTTATAGAACAGCAGAAGAGCCCCAGCTTTAAGTCAGGTCAGTTGTATTTATAAAGTGCCAATTACAAAAAGAGATATCTTATGTCCAAAGTCCCCTGAGTTAAAGTAAAGAAGAAGTTTTATTATGAAATAAAGGTCCCCTTGAATGAATGAAAGTATCATTAAATAAAAGTCCCCTGATATTTAAGAAAAGGTGTCCTTAAAAAAGTGTGTTTTGTTTTTAGATAAAAACACGTTTATTTATTGTACTATAATGACTCAGTTATACATTTATTGCTCTATTTCTTAATGTCAGGATTTATTTTATAGGCATATCTATTCATTTCATAAGCATATTTATCTCTCTATTCAAACTTTTACACACTTTTTCTCCACAAAAATGATGGGAGAAAAACTTAAATTTATTAACAAAGAGTTAACTGTTCAGTTAACAAATCCTTGCAACTATGACCATGATTCCATTTATAAAAGCAATATATAAATGGAATATATAAATAAAAGCTGTATGCAGGTCAGCATAGGACAATCACATAGGGCTTGAAACGTTTAACTCTTTCTAAATAAGTAACAAAAAACTATAAAGTAAATGTAAGTTTAGGCACATTCGACAGTGTTGCAAGTCACTGGGACGCAGAAATCACCACACAATGTCTGGAATCTGCACCTGGCCAAGAATCAGAATCAGAAATACTTTATTGATACCCATGGGGGAAATTTCGTACATTAGAGTTGCTCCTTCTAGAATTGAAAATATCACACGTTGAATATAAACAAGATTTAAACAGAAAGTTAAATACAAATAAAAACAAGTGTAAGAAAAAAAATTACAAAAAAAACCCACCAAAAAAACGCTGTAATGTCAACATGAAAACAGATTTCTACAAAGTAATGTCAATAAATTAAAAATATATAATGCAAAATAATTGATTGCATAAGTATTCATCCCCACAGCATGATGCTGCCACCACCATACTTCACGGCGGGGATGGTGTGTTTGTGGTGATGTGCAGTGTTTGGTGTCCACCAACATAGTGTCTAGTCTGATGGCCAAAAAGCTCCATTTTGGTCTCATCAGAGCAAAGAACCTTCTTCCAGTTGACCTTGGAGTCTGAGTCTGCCTTGGGGTGAACTCAAGTCAAGATTTAAAGGTATAGTTCACTCTAGAATGAAATTCAGTTATTATTGACTCACCCTCATGCTGATGAGAAGTCCTGTGTAGTTTCTTATTCCTCAAAGTGCAGCTGGAGACCCGCTGGGGTACCCTCCATCAGCAAAAATCCATATAACGGGCGTCAATGGTGTCCGAGACGAAAAGGTCCAACTACACAAAAACTTTGTAATATTCCTCCATACTGCTTGTCCGCTGCAATCCAAGTGTCCTGAAGTGGCGACATCCAGAGTTTACTCCAAACGACGTCATTTAGTACATTTTTCTAGCCTAAACAGTCACTATACTATATTTGCCTGGAGGCACGCTCCCGCGTGCACGCAAGTCTCCCTCGCAGCCGCTTGCACTATGGAAGCCGTGCCAGACAAGATCAACAGAACTCTCGATAGATACACACCGGTATTTACATCCTGCTGTGAGTTTCAAAGTTTCCAATCACTAGTGCAGGCAGATCCCTCTTGTGTTTGTGTGTCGCTCGGTCGCTCACAGCTGGATGTAAATACCGGTTTGTATCTATTGCGAGTTCTCGTTGATCTTGTCTGGCGCAGCTTCCGTAGTGCAAGTGGCTGTGGATGTACCATATTCTTTCCATTTCTTAATGATGGATTTAATTGAACTCCAGGGGATGTTCAATGACTTGGAAATGTTTTTGTATCCATCCTCTGAGTTATACTTTTCAATAACCTTGTCACAAAGTTACTTGGAATGTTATTTTGTCTTCATGGTGTAATTGTAGCCAGGAATACTGATTAACCAGTGACTGGACCTTCCAGACACAGGCGTCTTTATACTACAGTCACTTGAAACACAATCACTGCAATCAGGTGATCTCCATTTCTGTGAGACTACTAGCACCAATTGGCTGGTCCTCTGTTGAATTAGGTCAGTCACTTTAAAGGGGGTGAACACTTAAGCAATCAATTATTATACATTATATAATTTTAATTAATCGACATTACTTTGTAGAAATCTGTTTTCACTTAGACCTCAAATTTTTTGTTTTGTAAATTGTTGAATATTGACCATGATTATGAACAATAAAAGGGGAAACATCCAAGGGGGATGGGGATACTTTTTTACAGGCACTGTATAAATTACTAATAAATAAAGTACTGTAATATAAAAGTACTAAAATATAAAAGATTTCTCTATATTGTTGCGACTGAACAAGCAGCAATATTGTGTATGACTAACAACAGTGTATCCATTTACTCCACACTTCCTTGCTATGTCTTCTGTTATAGTGCAGATAGAGTTCGTGAGCACAGATTTTGGTCTCTTTACAGGCACAATAGTACTAAACCTGGCAACCTCACTATGATAACGACTGAACTCTGAGAAACTGTGTACTCACTGTGCTTGGCTGTGGTTTGACAAGGAAACAAACTAGATTTTTTTTAAAATTTCTGGTTGTGTACAGATTAACAAAACCAGATAGATCATGTTGATGAGTGAGCTTTAGAGGTATTGGTAGGTGTAATTTTGAGCTTTGTACAGAGCCGGGCAATCTATTTCTCAACCATTTCCTGATTAACATTTCAACATGTAGAAAGAAAGAGAATATGTGTATTTCCGAAATGCTACAAACATGAAGTGCATCTAAATGCACTGAATGTGACTGTCACTGGAGGTGGATGGACCAATGGTTGCACTCCCCACTAGTGTTCGTGAAGCAGTGGAGGAATGCAGAACTCTTGAAGCCATCTGGAGAAGTTTCTCCTCCTGAATAACAGTTTTTTAAAAACCCTGCAGCGGTGATCACCAAACAGCTCATCCCATTGAAGTGCTCTCAGGTTCCATTTCAAAGATGCATCTCTTTGCACCCCGCTTGGTGGCATCGTTGTTTTTATGTGGCCCCATTCTCCAAGAAAATGCAAATGAGTGTAATTTCAAATGACAATGAAAGTAAACTTCTTTTCTGAGTTGTGTGTGTCAGGTTCCCTGAGGGGGACAGGGAGCTGAGAAAACCCTGCTCTAATTCTGTCACTGTCAAACTTTGACACAAGTGATTGTTCAGTCGCTTTTGTTGAGTGATACAACGGGTAACAGGGTCCCACTTCCTCCATGTTAATTTTTTAAAAGAAAGCGCAAGACATGTATTCCTTGAAGAAATGTTTGGCGCTGCTTATGCTAAATATTATAACATTCAGGCATTGATGTCTTTTGTCTTTTCCCTTTTATCTCATCTTATCCACAGGAGGCCTTTACCTTTGCCACTGAGCCTCATAACAGCATCTCAGAAATAATTTAACTAGCCCCTTTAAAAAAAACAAAAACAAAAAAACAAACAAAACAAAAAAACACTGAGACAAGTCGGAAGAATTCCAATTCAAGATCAAAGTTTGCAGTTTCTCTTCACCAAGGGTGCAGGCTGACTTCCTCCAGCTTCCTCTCCAACAGTACGTGATGATCAAGTAGACAGTTTTGTTGAAAGGCCTGTCCTGGATTCCCAAGATATGCCCACAATACGCATATCTGCATATTTACCAGCATGTGTGTGAACAGCAAATTAAGTGTAAAGTTGAGTGATGTTCTCTGATGACGGAAACCACACAATGAGTACATAATGTTCTGCCACAGCACTATAGCAACTTTGTCATTGTGAATAATGTAAAAACAATATCAACAATTACCATTTGCTCGTCTCTTACCTATGTTTTAAATTGAGGCCAGGTGAGGGATGTACACATAATTTTCATGGCAGGCATTTATGGAGTAAGTCTATTATAGATGGAAAAGTTTCCCAGACTTCAAGTTTCTCTTTTTCTTTTCCTCTTTCCCTGACACATAAATCTGGGGAGAAATCTGGGGGAGACATTTTACGGAGAAGTTCTTTAATTTCATCAGCACTCCTGACTGACAAGCATCATTATGGATAAAATTATCTTGGTAATTATCCTGCCTAAAGGAGATTTATACCCCTTTGTGAGGGCTGAAAGGGAAGGCATGGAATGTTGAGCTGCGGTTACATGCCTCTCTGCAGAATGGAGAGAAAGTGCTTTGTTAAAATAGTGCCCTAATGAGGCACCGCTGCCCCTCCTGCTGCACAGGATCCTTGTCTTGCTTGATCACCTAGAATGCAATGCATTTGTTCAAATACCGGCAATGAGGAGAGAGCAGCTGCCAACGAACACACCCTGACCACTCAGTACAGCACGGCATCCTCAATTATCTGATCAGACTTGGTTACACTAATATCAGATATTGACATTCCTGTAAACTTGATGTCTATTAGAAATAATTTGTATCACTTGAGTTTACTGACAATGTTGTCATGCAAATATTTGACCTTTGAGAATATACAACCCGTTTCTTGCTGGCTGCAACCCATTTCTTGCTGGCTGTTGTAGTCTTTAGATTTAATTCAGATGGATTGTGTTTAGGTACCAGTTACCATTTGGTTCAGCTTGTTTCAGTTTTCACAGATTGCTCAGTTTGCTTAACGAGCCAGTTTTCACAGCGAATATATCTTATTGTGCTTCTGAGATAAGATGAGATGAGATGAGATGAGATGAGATGAGATGAGATGAGATGAGCCGTAACTTTATTGATCCCCCATCGGAAAAAATAAATTTGACACAACAGCACAAGGAAACAAACAGTGTGGAAACAACACCAAAAAGTAACAGCACAAGGTAGGAATTGAGAAAATCAGAAATAAAATAAAATAAAAATACACTCAAATAATTAAGATCAAATAGAATAAAACACTATATACACTAGATGGATATATACAAACCTGTGAAGTTTTGTTTAGTTTGTTGTTTAGTTGTACCCCTGGAACTTAAAAGTGTCCACCATCTCCACCCCTGACTATAGTCAATGTTCTACAATCAGCTGCTATAATAAAAGTATGATAACAGTATAATAACAGTTCTCTCTTTTGTGTGTGTGTGTGTGTGTGTGTGTGTGTGTGTGTGTGTGACCAAGGAGTAATGATACTGTACCATTTTATATGCTGGCTTACTGTAGGGTTGCTTTAGTAGTAGTAGTACTGGTAGTAGTACTAGTAGTAGTTGTAGTTGCATGAATGCTTCTGCAATCATGCAACCACAACTACTGCTACTACTACTGTAGGCTAATAAAATAATAATAATAATAATAATAATAATAATAAGGCAATAAATGATTAATAAACCAGTGTTTTATTGCTTTTTAGAATTGCAGCTGAATTGCATGTCTTCCAAACCTCAGTATTATGATAATGTGAATAAACTCACGTTGACAATAATTTGTTGACACAAAAGAAATGGCAATTGCATATCACTCACAGCTACACATGATACACAGCTAAGTAGTTAGCTTTCTATAAGTACTTTGTTTATTAATTTTACATTAATCTACATATTGTGTTATTAAGGCCTGAAAAAAAAATTGGCACACGCTATGCGTGCGCACATACTGCCCTTTTCTGACTTTGAGCCCCTGCCCCTCTACAATCATGTGCACGTCACTGTTGGTGTGAGTGCTTGAGAGGGTGAGAAGAGAAGAGTGTCTGTTGAACCAGTGTGTTGGAAGCTTACTGGAATGACGATAAGCTTTAGGTTTGACCATAACTCAAGTTTATTAACTGTAGCACCGAGGATGCAAACAGACACACATCGTAATAGCGAATACATTACACCCCCAACCACGCCTCCTAGAGTATACGCATGTGCAGCTTTTACTGACTGCAAATACAGTGGCTGTACTAGCTCAAACTGAACCAATCTTAACATAGTGATCTACACAGTGTAACAACTATGTCGTCATTTTAAGGCTGTGAGTATGAAGGTCATCAGTACATGACATTATAGATAAGGAGGTCTTCAGATGAAAGGATAATTGGGGATCAAAACTTTTCTGTTTAATTGGTTTAAATGTTTTATAGAAAATTTGAGTACAAGCTAACAGGTTTTCATGGGTATTAAGTCCCCATGAAATGAATGGCGGAGTGCTATTTGCATTTAATTCCTACACAAATAGTCTGATAGGGAGAGACTTGTCAGGCTCGCCAGGGAGATGTGCCACACCTGTACTGCCTGGCTCACCTGCATTGAAGTTGGCTGCAGACCATGCTCTGGTTCTCTCTCCTTCACCATACCAGTTTCCATGGACATTCCAGCTCTCCATATTTTATTTGCTCATTCTTAGTTTACACACACTGCTTGACACACTAACATATGCACTCCTGACACTACTGATATTAATGATTTCCACATTTTGTTGACAGAGCCAACTTGTAACACTGTCTAACAGCAGCTCAACTCTGTAAACCTCCTCACTGGATTCACTGTTGTCAAATTGGACGCAGTTGGTCTTGGAGTTTATGTTTGGTATTTACACCAGCCTTGTTGGCTTGGAGCCCGGCACATATAGCTACTGTTAGTGGTTAGTCTAGCAACAAGGATAGCCATCTTATCAGCGGGACACTCACCAAGGATTCACACAGCTGGAGGACATTGGAGGGAATAGCAGAAAGCATTTTATCCATAAAATATGATCCAGTTTCACCCACATCAATGAATAAAGTTATATATTTGTGTTTTTGTATAGTAATCCGTGAGGCCTGGCTGATAACATTTTTGATGTGTTTCACATGGGTTTCATATGCTTGCATTTCAAGTGCAAGTCCATTTACCAAGTCCATAGTTGATTGCAGAAAGCATAGTGATGAGGTCATGCATCTATTTGTGGCTATGTAAGATTGATAACTGATATGACTACGGTAAACCTCATTATACAGAGCAGCTTTTCCCTCAGGCTGTGAGACACCTTCCACACCATTTAGGCTTTAAGAATAACTATATAGAAATAGCCATTCTTCTTGTCAATGGTCTTGTTTGCTTATGTAGGTTATATAGAGACATCAGTATTAAACTGAGACTGCTTCGTAACCAGTTGAGTGCCCTCATAGTATGTTTTTAAAACCTTACTTGAAAGCCTAACTGAGGACTTGAATAAATTGCGATGAATTAAAATGAACAAAAACTAAGGGGTCAGGGTTTTTCAGGCACAGTATGTGGTCTGTGGTCAGATAGTATCAAACTGAAGAGGTGATATCTGTTATTTGTGTGAGTGATATTACTGAGGAGTAACATGTAAGACTAATCCGTCTAACATGTGCACACACATTAACCTGACATACACCTTGTCATCTAGTGACATGGTGCACGTAATAGCTCTCTCTAACGGGGTTAGCCTGCTCTGGTTCTTGGGGTGCTGAGCCTGGCTGCCTACAGACCTTTCCCTTCCAAATGGCTCTTAATGAAGAGGCTCATTAAGGATCAGCACTTGCTTTACACCCTTAATGAGGGCCACACAGCTGCTCATTAGGCGCAGGCCTTTAGGCTTTCTCTTTCCACCAACCACTGATAACAGTACAGCACATTCTTTACATTCAGCTTTTTAGTAAGCTATTCCGTTGAGGTGTGCACATCTGGCAGCATTTAAAATCCTTGTCCCTGGCTATTAAATGTTTAGACATGTTTGAAATGAATATAAAGGTCAAACAGCCCTAAAAACCTTAGGGGACCTACTACACAAAACACAAGTGTTGGATGGAACAAACAACCCTGTCTGTTAGTATGCTTATATTCTACTAATTTTCAATAGCAAATCCATTTTGAGAGCAACAGAATGCCAACCAGCCTTTTTAAGATTAATTCTTGAAGAAACATTGACTATAAAATATCCTTGCACTGACTTTCAAAACCACATACCAGCAGTGCAAGCATTATGGGCTGAACACACTGCCCGTGTGGGCAGCACGTGTGTGGTGCGTGTCAAGTGAGGCTGCAGCGGCGCGTCATCTAGGGATTGTGAGTCTCACCTATTTTTACCACGACATGCACGCAATTCTCTCCAAAAATAGACCTGCAAATGACCTGTGGACAATCATATCAACATCATACCAGCATTTCACTGCAGTTTTAATGTCTAAATCTGTAGAATATGTCACAGACATGAAGCAAATATGCACAACAGGTGAAGAACAGAACTTTTCCTGTGTACTCCCTTTCTCCCTCCACCTTTCTCTCTCTTTCAACAAGGGTAAAGGAAAACACATCATCATATTTATTGATAGTTATCAAAGGAAAACTCTCAGGACATATAAGTGTGAGCCGCAACAGTTCAGCAACAAAGCCTCCATGCACTACACAAGCAGGCAGTGGGTTCCACCCGTTATTCATATCATGTACAAATCAATAATGAACAAAAAATGTGATTATTACCTGTAACTATTGAACAGTTAGAAATTAGTTGAAAGAAATCACCATCACCATCATCTTGCTGGCTCTTGATTTTGAAAGGATGTGATGTTCAAATAATTTGATGCACTTTTTTGTTGACGAGGCATTCTGACCGAGATCAGACTTTGGTAACTATGGCAAAATCTCCCAGAGAAAACTGCTATAGAACTGTAAGTCCATTTACTCTCTCCTGGCACCGCTCACGGAGGTGATTATCCATCCCGATAGCCAGAGAAACAAGAGAGTTGAGGTTAGCAGGTTCATCTTGTGATGCTTATTCATCTTTCACCTGTTCATGAATAGACACCCCCCCATAATGCCTCCTCATTCCAGCGGGAATCTGCCGCTAATGTCAGGATATCCACTGAGTAATCTGCCACAATTCTAGATCCCTGGTGGAGATTTAACAGATGGTAAGCAGCATTTACAAGGTGGTCAGGTGGTCAAAATAGATTTAAACTTTTATCGACATAAAATCATCATATGAATAGAACAGAATGGAATGCCTTTATTGTCATGACTGGAGTACTTAAATTAAAGCTCTCCATCATAACAACCCAATCACATAATGTACCTTGGGCTGATCAGTGGAGAGATTGTGGCCACTGTTGCAAGGTCAGAGAGCACTTGAGAAGGAAACAGTGATGCTTGTCCAGTTTTAGATAGATAGATAGATAGATAGATAGTTTATTTCGAACATGTAAAAAACAAAATTATCATGTACAAAGTAAACAATATACACCCAGTGATAATCAAACACCCTCCTTATTTCTGTACCTTGTAAAAATCATCTCCTTATAATTCTACCGCCCACCCCCCCTCTGTTATCCCACTGGGCGGCCTTAGCCCCAGCTCTTCTACTGGACCCTCCTGGGTCCAACAGCTGCAGAGAGCTACCAGCTGCTGTTCTAGTAGGCCCACAGAACTTCTGTCCAAGGCAGCAACGCAAAGTCCTGCTTGTACCCCAGTTCAGTTAGTACAAGATGCTTTGACACAAGCTTGGCAGCTAACTCCACAAATAGAGGAACATGAAGCAAATTAGTACAGAGCTACTCAGCAAGGAACAACAGGTGCAACCAGCTTCCTCCAACTTCTCTCATCGGACACTGCACAGCAGATGGCAGTGTTCAACATTGGGACCACAACTTTCCCCAGCTTAGAATCAGCTAAGGAACCACCGGCACCTTTTACTACAAAGATTGGTCATGTTGAACTGGTCCTAGATAGCAGACAGCATAGCATAGCACAGCTAAGCACAGGACTGTTAAATGTCAGTTGATGTAGCACATGTTTTGGCTGTATTTGGTCTATTCACTGTTTGAATGTTTATATGATCTCTGTGTAGTCAGGTTAGTGATAGTTGGCTAAATTGATTTACTTAAATTGTGCTTCACACAGTCTCAGGGTCTTTGCATGCAACTAACCCTCTCTCTTAATCTGGCACCATGTCACACACACTCTCATTTTTCAGACTTGACCATATCACACATACCTGTGATATCAGTGAGCACCTGGTGTGAGCACCACCATTGTGTCTTTGTTCTCCCCTATCAGTGTCCTCACACACACACCTGTAATCTTATTGTGTTTGTTGTTTGTGTTAAATTAAGGCTTTTGAACTCACATGCCATCTTTTTTATGTTGCACAAGAGTGAATGTTCCGAATCATTCAATCAATCAAACTTCATTTGTATAGGACTTTTGATAAATCAAAGTAACACAAGTGCTTCACACAATGAGAAAAATAAAAACAATACCACAATTCCATTTTTTTTACCACAGTGAAAATGTTATTTTTTAAAGGCTAAACAAACAATAAACAAATATGGATTGAAGCAGAATATTTCGTTAGGTAAAAACATGTTTTCAAATTATTAGAAATGTTTGGATTACACGAGTCAGAAGTAATCCTACGCACAACAAAACAAAGACAAAAACACTTGCTCATTTTTTCCGTATTTGCGCAAATGTGGAAGGCACATTAGAGCAATCTTTGGTGTCTCTAGTCCCTGTTGAGTCCACCTTGAATGCTCCAGAGATCATGGAATTTCCCAAATTGAATAAATACTGCACATATAAACACAAAAATGCTTAGCTAGCTCCAGGTTGTTATAACTAAAATACCTGCTGAAGAAAAATATTTTTAACGGACAGATTTAGGTAGGCTACTACATATCTGCAGACTTCATGTGAAGAAACTTCGGAGTGTTTTCCAAAAGCTGAAATGTATGGAAAAAAATATAGATGTAATCATTTCCAAAAAACACAACATGTTTTTACCTAATGAAATATTCTGCTTCAATATGTTTAATCACAAAAACAACATTTTCACTGTGGAAAAACAAAGTTTGCTCTCGGATTTCCGCACGCACCTGACGGCATGGTCTAACAATAATCTAACAGCATGAGAAATGATATTTATATAATTACAATAATAAACAAGAAAAAAAATGTTGGTTTGTCCTGGTACCACTGCAGATAAAGTCACCTGCTCAGATGAGTGCCGCACACAGTATATTTCTTCTCTGTTAAATTTTGAATTTCCCAGCCATATTACTTTCACTTCAATGCAGTACTGTTGAAAAACAAAAAACTGAAGCATAATATTGATGACTTCATGATATGGTAGATAATCTTTAAATATGCTCAGCCCATGATCATATTTGTATTTTAAGTATTTGGTTTTAATATTTCACTGGGTGTGGGTGGTTTCAAGACGCATGAACTATTATGCTCAGGTGACACATTTTCATCAGAGATCATTATAATTTTGCTGTATAATTCTTTCTGATATTTTTAACAGAAATTCCTCACATAGTTCAAAATGTTCACAAACATCCTCTGTATATATATATATATATATATATATATACATACATACACATAACGTAAGCAATATAAAACAGGAACTGAGGAAGCGCTATGTTGAGTTTAACGCAGATAAAACAGGGTCATTAATAGAATAGAGGGACAATACACTGTCATTAATGCTTAATAATAACTATAAGTAATAAGAAATAATTCACAATACAATGGAGTCAAAAAGCCTGAGACTACCAGCCAGAATGCCCTCATCTAGCACCCGTTTTGGAGTGTGGGTGAGTGCCAGGTGCAACAATCCAAGCAAGAGTCCAAAACCCTGCACAAGTGCACACAAATCTCTTTGCATCCCAGCATCTGGCAAGTCCCCCTCCAGCTCCAACAACAGCACGCACCTGAGCTGGCACAGACCCCACAAATCTGCACATAACCCAACAAGCCATGTCACCCCAGCATGACCCAGATCGGCCCCAGGAGATCTGTACGATGCCACAGAATGCTCGACCCTCCAGCTTCCAAGCACCCCTGCAAATGTCCAATAGGGCTATGGCCAGCCAACTACGGAGAAAAACCAGGACAGCCAGGAGCCCACAGTGACCCCAGCCCCCAGGTAGAATAAAACTCAGAGGAGACCCCAGTACAGCTGCAGCAGGACAATGACCTAAGACAACCAAAGTCCCACAAGAACCACCTGTAGACCAAAGAATACTACGGAGCACCAACTGCCACAAATTCCCTCCACGGCCACACCCCACCCCAACCCCACGAGCACCAACAGGGGGCCTGAAGGCTGAGAAAGCCAAGCACCCTGCAACACCCCCTGAACTGCCACAGTATATATATACCTCCTGTATAAACGCTAGGCACAATCTCTTGCAATGCAAGATTTTACAGAGTCAATCTCACCAATGGAAGACTGGCATTGGTGAGATTGTCTATCCTGACAGAACAGACATTTTGTCTAGAGGGGCATGTCTTATACCTGCCAAATTATGATAGATAGCAGATATTAAAACTTTGTGTGACGTGTAAAAGCAAAGAATTGCATCAATAGTGTTTTTATCAGGTGAGAGTGGGGACCTGGCCCCTGGCTTTGCACTGGCTTTTGGTCAGTGGAATGTCACCTCTCTGGCACCAAAGTGTCACACCGCGGTGAGGTTTGTCTCGTCTTGGGGTTTTGTCTCGTTACTTCCTGTTTTATTTTGAAATCTAACTCTCCTCTCGTTTCAGGTCACTTGCCCTTCCTCATGTGTCACCGGTCTGATTGTCTCACCTGACCCCTGATCGTTTCCACCTGTTCCCCATTTCCCTCATGTGTATTTAGTCGGCGTCTTCCCTTTGTCTTGTGCCGAAGTGTTTCGTTTTTGTCCGTGCACCTAAGCCTTGTTTCATCGTCACAGTCCGCTATTGCTATAGAAAGAAATATCTTGCCACGTAAGTTGTTGTCGTTTTCCTCTTTAAAGAGTGATTTTTTGTTAATAAATATTTTCTAAGTTTAGTGCTTCGTTTTGTATTCTGTTGTTACCGTTTTTGTCCTCCCGCTTGTGGAGTGATTTTTTGTTTAGAGAGTTTAGATAATAGTAGAGCCCCTGTTTAGGTGAGCCTTTTTCTTTGGATCATTTTGATTAGATTTGGTTTTCCTCCTTCGGGAGCATTTTATGTTATTTATCTAGTCTTTTGTTTTCCTCCTTGTGAGAGTTTTATTTTTAGTCCAGTATTTCTGTTTTGATTGTTTCTATGATTAGTGTCCCCTTCCCTTAATGTGTTTTTCCCTCTTTTGGGATATATATATTGCCTCTGTCATTTTAGTCAGGTTGCTTAAAGATACACAGTGTTTCATAGCCTGTTTATTTGATCTCTCTTCAAAGAAGGATTCGACCTCAATAAAGTGTGCTTGATATCTATATATCCTCTGCTTCTGAGTCCTCATTTGGTCCTGGCCTGACATTACACTTCGGCCAGTATGGACTCAGCAGGGATAGATCAACTCACTGCTGCCCTGCGAGCCCAAGAAGCCCGGCTCTCCCGTCAGGAGGAATTCCAGACCGCCATGGCCTCCCAGATGGGGCTTCTATCCTCACAACTCCAGGGCCTGCACGATCATCTAGTGCAGACGAATGCAGCACCCGAGCCTCCGGTAGTAGCAGCCACTCCACCAGTGAATCCCGTTCCAACTATGACTGTCATGGGAGCAACATGTAAGTTAGCTCCACCTACACGATTCTCTGGCGAACTGGGCTTATGCAAAGCCTTCCTTATAGACTGCTCCATACATTATGAGCTAAATCCCCAAGCTTTTCCCACCGACCGATCAAAGATTGCTTTCATGATTTCCCACCTTGCCGGCAGAGCCAAAGCCTGGGCCTCGGCAGAGTGGGCCCAAGATTCACCTGTTTGCAGATCATTCACCGGGTTTGAGACGGCGCTGCAGAAAATCTTTGACCCGGTAACAACCAACCGGGAAAAGGCTCGGGAGCTGAGCGGACTGAAACAGGGCAACAACTCTGTGTGTGACTACGCCATCCAATTTCGCACATTATCGGCGGAAATTGGCTGGAATGCAAAGGCCCTATACGACGTGTTTTTAAAGGGATTGGCAGCTCCTATCCAGGACCTTCTGGTTCCTTCGGACCTACCCACGGACCTCGACTCACTCATCGCCCTCGCTATCCGGACGGATAACCGAACCCGCCAACTCAGGCAGCAGCGCACCATGAGACCCACAACGATGGAGAGACCCCTACGCACGCAAACACCCGGCCGGCCGACTACCCGGCGATCTCCGCCAGAACAGCCTCATTATCCTCCCCCAGAAAGAGAGGGAGAGCCCATGCAGCTGGGGAGAGCCCGACTATCACCGGAGGAAAGACAGAGGCGTCTACAGGAGGGTCGCTGTTTCTACTGCGGTGAACCCGGGCATCTCGTCTCCACCTGCACTGCCAAAAGGACCACGGTGGTGAGTGAATTCAAGACCTCAGGCACCCCCTCACGTATTGTCACGGCAGTCCAGGTAATGCATCACACCACCACTGAACTCAAGGCACTCATAGACTCGGGGGCTGATGAAAGCTTGATGGACTGGGAACTAGCAAGACGGCTGGACCTTAACACGGAACTTCTAGCTAAGCCCATCAGAGCTAAAGCCCTTAATGGACAGGAACTTTTCACAATCACCCACATCACAACCCCTCTCAAATTGTGCATTAACGATCACCAGGAGAACATTCGTTTTTATGTATTCACATCACCGTCACAGACTCTAATTTTGGGACAGCCATGGCTATCGCATCACAATCCCCATATAGATTGGAGAACGGGAGAGATCTTGGGATGGGGAGGGGACTGTGTGCGCGATTGTATGAACCTCTCAGTTCGGGAGGAGGAAGTCACAGACATTAATATGGTCTCTGTTAATCCCGCCACAGATCCCAACTACCCGGACCTGAGTTCTGTGCCTTCCTGCTACCACCACCTCAAAGAGGTTTTTAACAAAGCCAAAGCCCTATCACTTCCTCCTCACTGCTCCTATGACTGTGCCATAGAGCTGATTCCAGGCTCCACCATCCCCAAAGGCCGCCTGTACGTGGTCTCTGGGCCCGAGAGGAAGGCCATGCGGGAGTACATCGGGACCTCCCTGAAAGCAGGGCTGATTCGCCCCTCATCGTCACCAGCCGGAGCCGGTTTTTTCTTTGTGGGCAAAAAAGATGGCTCACTATGACCCTGCATTGACTACAGCCCACTCAACGACATAACAATTAAGAACCGCTACCCGCTTCCTCTCATGTCATCTGTGTTTGACCAGCTTCAACAGGCCAAGGTCTTCACCAAGTTGGATCTTCGCAACGCCTATCACTTGGTGCGGATAAGAGAAGGTGATGAGTGGAAGACCGGTTTTAACACTCCTAGTGGCCACTATGAGTACCAAGTCATGCCATTTGGTCTCACAAATGCTCCTGCCGTATTCCAGGCCATGATAAATGACGTACTGAGAGACTTTCTTGACCACTTCGTGTATGTTTATTTAGACGACATACTTATCTACTCCCCGGACCTGACTAAACACCAAGACCACGTAACTCAGGTGTTAAAGAGACTATTAGAAAACCAACTCTATGTCAAGGCTGAAAAAAGTGAATTCCATGCCGATACTGTCTCCTTCCTGGGCTTCATTGTAGCCCCTGGAAGAGTACAGATGGACCCGGCTAAAATTAGCGCTGTGGTCGAGTGGCCCACACCTGATAGCCGCAAAAAGGTTCAGCAATTCCTTGGGTTTGCTAACTTTTACAGGCGGTTTATCAGAGGCTTTAGCGCAATAGCTGCTCCTCTCCATGCTCTTACCTCCACACAGGTGCAGTTCCACTGGTCTCCAGACGCGGATGCGGCTTTTCGGATCCTCAAGCAACGCTTTACCTCGGCTCCCATTCTCACTCTGCCAGATCCTCAACGGCAGTTCGTGGTCGAGGTGGACGCCTCCAACGAAGGGGTCGGGGCCATTCTCTCACAGCGATCAGAGCAGGACGGTAAGATGCATCCTTGTGCCTTTCTATCTCGGCGGCTATCCAAGGCGGAGCGAAACTACGATGTTGGCAACCGGGAGTTGCTGGCGGTCAAACTCGCTTTGGAGGAGTGGAGACACTGGCTCGAGGGGGCTGACCATCCATTCATCGTATGGACAGATCATAAAAACTTAGAATACATCAAGAAAGCCAAGAGACTCAACTCTCGCCAGGCCAGGTGGGCGCTATTCTTTAACCGATTCTCTTTTTCTCTTTCATACAGGCCGGGGTCCCGAAACGTCAAACCAGACGCACTGTCCCGTCTCTTCGACCCCGAGCCTGCTGCCAAGGACCCAGAAACGATCCTCCCACTTACATGTGTGGTTGGAGCACTGACCTGGCAGATAGAAAATGAGGTTAAGCAGGCTAATGGTGAGGCTCCGTCACCTAGTGGGTGCCCAGAGAATCGTTTGTTTGTCCCGGTTGATTTGCGCCCACAGGTGATCCACTGGGCCCACACCTCGCTGCTTTCCTGCCATCCGGGTGTTCGAAGAACGATGTTCGCTATCTCCCGGAGGTTCTGGTGGCCCTCCATGGAGCCGGAGGTCCGGGAGTACGTAGAGGCATGTTCGGTCTGCGCCCGCAACAAAACGTCCTCCGGGTCACGCATGGGTCTCCTGCAGCCTCTTCCCATCCCCTCCAGACCGTGGTCCGACATCTCGGTGGACTTCGTCACGGGGCTCCCGGTCTCTCAAGGTAACACCACTGTCCTCACAGTGGTGGACAGATTTTCCAAAATGGCTAGGTTCATTGCTCTGCCTAAACTGCCCTCCGCCAAAGAAACGGCGGAGATTATGATGAACAATGTTTTTAAGATTCACGGATTTCCCAAGGACATCGTCTCAGACCGGGGCCCCCAGTTCATCTCCCGGTTCTGGAGGGAGTTCTGCCGGCTCATCGGAGCGAAGACCAGCCTGACTTCGGGTTATCACCCGGAGGCCAACGGCCAGACCGAACGCCTCAACCAGCAACTGGAAACCGGCCTCCGGTGTCTGGTCTCTCAGAACCCCTCGACATGGAGCAAACACCTGGTCTGGGTCGAGTATGCCCACAATCTACTGCCCACCTCGGCCACAGGTATTTCACCATTCAAGTGTGTGTTTGGTTACCAGCCCCCTGTTTTCGCAGACAACGAGCGGGAGGTGTCGGTACCCTCTGCCCATGCCATGGTTCGCCGCTGTCACCGCATCTGGGTGGCCGCTAAGCAGGTATTGATCCGTCAAGGAGACCGGGTCAAAAGAACTGCGGACCGAAAGAGACGGCCCGCCCCCGCCTACCAGCCAGGACAGAGAGTGTGGCTCTCGGCTAAGGATTTGCATCTCAAAGTCCCTTCCAGAAAGCTGGCGCCGCGGTTCGTGGGTCCGTTTCCCATCACCAAGCTCATCGGTCCTGCAGCGGTCCGCCTTCGCCTGCCCCGATCCCTCCGTGTTCACCCGACCTTCCATGTAAGCCGAGTCAAGCCCGCTAAGGAGAGTCCGATGGTCCCAGCTGCTGCCCCTCTGCCACCCCCAGAAGTGATAGATGGCGGTCCGGTGTACAAGGTCAAGCGGTTACTGGCAGTTCGCAACCGGGGCCGTGGTAAACAGTATCTGGTGGACTGGGTAGGATATGGCCCCGAGGAGAGGCAGTGGGTCCCGTCTCGATACATCCTGGATGATACTCTCATCACGGATTTTCACAGGGACCACCCTGACCAGCCTGGGCCGTCAGGAGTCGGCCCTAGAGCGGGGGGTACTGTACCACCGCGGTGAGGTTTGTCTCGTCTTGGGGTTTTGTCTCGTTACTTCCTGTTTTATTTTGAAATCTAACTCTCCTCTCGTTTCAGGTCACTTGCCCTTCCTCATGTGTCACCGGTCTGATTGTCTCACCTGACCCCTGATCGTTTCCACCTGTTCCCCATTTCCCTCATGTGTATTTAGTCGGCGTCTTCCCTTTGTCTTGTGCCGAAGTGTTTCGTTTTTGTCCGTGCACCTAAGCCTTGTTTCATCGTCACAGTCCGCTATTGCTATAGAAAGAAATATCTTGCCACGTAAGTTGTTGTCGTTTTCCTCTTTAAAGAGTGATTTTTTGTTAATAAATATTTTCTAAGTTTAGTGCTTCGTTTTGTATTCTGTTGTTACCGTTTTTGTCCTCCCGCTTGTGGAGTGATTTTTTGTTTAGAGAGTTTAGATAATAGTAGAGCCCCTGTTTAGGTGAGCTTTTTTCTTTGGATCATTTTGATTAGATTTGGTTTTCCTCCTTCGGGAGCGTTTTATGTTATTTATCTAGTCTTTTGTTTTCCTCCTTGTGAGAGTTTTATTTTTAGTCCAGTATTTCTGTTTTGATTGTTTCTATGATTAGTGTCCCCTTCCCTTAATGTGTTTTTCCCTCTTTTGGGATATATATATTGCCTCTGTCATTTTAGTCAGGTTGCTTAAAGATAGACAGTGTTTCATAGCCTGTTTATTTGATCTCTCTTCAAAGAAGGATTCGACCTCAATAAAGTGTGCTTGATATCTATATATCCTCTGCTTCTGAGTCCTCATTTGGTCCTGGCCTGACACAAAGGAGCCGGCGCTGGTGTGGGAGGTAGAGCAAAACTGACTAGATATAGTTGGGCTCACCTCCATGCACAGCACCAGTTCTGGAACTAAACTCCTCAAGAGGGGCTGGACTCCATCGTTTTTGGGAATTGCCCATGGTGAGAGGCGCAGGGCAGGTATCTGGATACTCACAAGTCCCCGGCTCAGCGCCGCTCCATTGGAGTTCTCCCCAAGGGACAAGAGGGTCATCTCTATGTGATTGCAGGTCGTTGGGGAAAGGCTCTGACTGTTGTTTGTGCTTACGCACCAAACAGCAGCTCAGATTACCCGTCCTTCTTGGAGTCCTTGGGTGGCATCCTGGAAGGCACTCCACCTGGGGACCCTTTAGTTCTTCTGGGAGACTTTGACGCTCAGATGGTTGATGATGAGGAAACTTGAAGGGGGGTGATTTGGAGGAACATCCTGCCTGAATCTGAACCACAGTGGTCTTTTGTTACTTGTATTCTGTTCTAGACATGTGTTGTACATGGTACCAGGCCACCTTAGGCCAAAGGTCGATGATCAACTTTGATCATCCGGTTTGGGAACCTCAGAATTGCATCTAGGCTACAGGGTTCTTGTGGCTTCTTCAGTCCTTGACCTCCAGCAGGCACTGGGGTGGTCCGCAGCTGAGTGTGAAGGGGCTGGGATGTGGGTCCGCACCTCTAAGTCTGAGGCCATGGTCTTCTGCTAGAAAACGGGGGATTGCCCGTTGGGGGCTCTGGTTGGGGGGTGAGTTCCTGCCCTAAGCGAGGGAGTTTAAGTAGTTTAGGGTCTTGTTCATGAGTGATGGGAAAGTGGAGTGTGAGATGGACATGTACTGCAGGCATCGCAGCGGACTGCTGTGGTGAAGATGGAGCTGAGATTAAAGGCAAAGCTTTTGATTTACCAGTCCATCTATGTTCCTCACCTATGGTCATCAGCTGTGGGTTGTGACCAAAAGAACGGGATCGCAGATTCAAGCAGCCGAAATGAGTTTCCTCCTTAGGGTGGCTGGGCTCAGCCTTAGAGATAGGGTGAGGAGCTCAGACATCTGGAGGGAGCTTGGAGTAGAGCCGCTGCTCTTTCACGTCGAAAGGAGGCAGTTGAGGTCCTTCGGGTATTGATCAGGATGCCACCTAGGTGCCTCCCTTTTGAGCTTTTCTGGGCATGTCCAGCAGGGAGGAGACCCCAGGGCAGACTCAGAACTTGCTGGAGAGATTACATATCTCATCTGACCTGGGAACACATCAGGATACCCAGGAGGAGCTGGAAAGCGTTGCTGGGGAAAAGGGCCGTCTGGAGCACCCTACTGAGCCTGCTGCCAACAAGACCCAATCCTGGATAAGGGGGTCAAGATGGAAGGATGGATGTAACTTTACAGAGAGCTATTCAAATGACATTAAATAAATCAATAAAAAAATCTACAAAGTGCTCCATACCCCTTCTTTGCCATTCTTCACATGCGGAATCAAGTAAAGAAGGCTTGAAGAGATGCTGGTTCAGGATATGACTAGAGGGAGAAATAGCAAGAAAACCAGAATATACTCTCAGAGTATGCTTGATAACCTTGTTGGGAAATTATTTGATTTGGGGAAAATGGAGTGGGGACCCAAGCAGTGCCAGAATGGAAAGATTTTCAACAGATTTTAACTCCATTGCCACCCATGATGGACAGACGGCTTCACTGTGAAAGTGGGACCAAAAAGCCAGACGGCGTAGCTTAGCCACCCCGTAGTAAAAGGGGAAGTTGGCCAGTGCCATGCCACCACTGCTTTTAGATTTTTGAAGATGGACTTTAAAGTCCAAAAAGTCCAAAAAAGATTTGAAAGTTGGCACAGACTGAAAAAGATATATGACATTTAGGGGGAATATTCATCTTGATTGAGTCTGAAAAGACCCTTGTGTTTTCTTGTGACTTCAATACTAAGGTAAATAAATTATTCTCTCACAATCTTATAGAGGAGATTAGTAAACTCTAATTTAAAACTGGGGTTGGTAAAATGTAAAAAATGTCAAGCCCAGGCTAGATTTTGAAGGTAACCAGCCAAAAAATCCCACCCTGTACACTCAGGCCTCTCTCCTTAGCAATTGCCCCCAAATCATGACGTGTACTGTCTGACGACTTCTCGAAACCGCCAACGGAGTGCTGAGTCCTCACGAGCGGTGGGAAGGAGAGTGTATCGGTGCATCTTTTTCATCAAAACATCTAATTACAAGTAGCTACCTCATGTCTCATTCACCTTTAAGTAAACAACTGATATTATTATTTTGAATGTAAACAACCAAGATAGCCATTGCTAGTACTGATAGCTGTCAAGCTAGCTTTTTTTAGTATTCAGAAATTGTTTTGAAAATGTATTTTGATGTTGTAACTTATTGCTGGTTAGCTAGCAACAGCTGGCTATGGTAACATTATTTATGGCAAAGCTATGACAACAAGATTAGTGGTGGGCCTGCTACACATTTTTTTTTTTTTTGGGTTGCCCTCAGTGATTCACAGACAGTGAATATTTTATTGGACTCATTTATTGGAATAATACCATGTTTTGCATGTTAGAGCTTCCACGATGAGAGCATCGTTGAGTCTGATAATGAGTACACCCCAGAGTGAAGCACATCATCACGTCAGAGAGGATGACAAGAGGGCAACCAGCAGTGTCCGAGGAAGTGGAGGCAGAAGCTGTGGACGTGGGAGTACGACAGGTCAAGGAGCATATGTTCTCAGAAAAGATGACATACGTCGAGTAAAATATCTTCAAGCTCAAAGGATTGCACATGAGCAGGTATCTAAAGTAGAACATTACTTGTGCTTTTTCTGATAAACACCACTGTTACGCTCAGTCTAGGGGTGCCAAAGCATGACATAAAACGAATGACAAAAGAGTGTGTGTACAACAATAATAATTTATTTACAAAGACAAAGTGTGACTAACAACAGAGTGTGAGTGAAAATATGTACAACGGTGAAGCCTCTGTTCAGGGTGAGCTCAGGCCAAAATAACAAACAAAAACCCAAGCTAAACTTGCGATCGTTAATCTAACTAAATCCTATGAACGAAAAGGGACAAAAAGACATTTGCTAAACCTACCTCCCTAACCTAACCAAAAACAGGAGAAAAAACAGGGAGTAAAGAAAAAGGCAGCTCACCCCTACTGCTTCACGCCTATTTCCAAACAGGCTTGCTCTGGCAAAAACACAGAGCACTCTAGCGCTCAGCTGAACACTCTCTAGTTCTCAAAAAACATTAATTGATCAAGCACAAACACAAGTAAAGCATGAGCAAGGAGGATGCTGTTCGCTGGTAGCGATTCTCTGCATCTTCCAGGTGGAACCGTCTAAAATATCCCCACTCTCCAGCACCAGCCAATCCCCAGCTGCCACGTCACTTGCTCTTGGCCAATAACACAAATACAAAATACGGCTGGAGCGATAACGAAAGCTATAAAGTGAAGTCTAAGTCTAAGTCTAAGTCTAAGTCTAACAACCACCTACAACTAAACTCTTTGTGTTTGTACAGTAAATTGACCAGTCATGTAACTTGGACACACAAGTGACCTAATCAGAATGACATAGTTGTTTTTCACAATTTGAATTTGTTTTTTGGTGCATAACAATAAACACAGTAAGTAGAAAAATGTAAAGAAAGATAAAGGTCTGGTACTTCAAGTCAAAAGCATGGATAGATAAAATGAAAAAAATGTAATATAAACTCCGAAATCAGTACAGTTTTGTCCAGGAATGTCTAAAGTATTCACCATTGAAAGTATATCCACACCCCGGTGACGACCAACTGCCCTTGTCATAGAGTCATAGGCCTTGTTGACTCTTCTTCAGACAGCATTATACAGGCTTATACAAACAGCCTACATCTGCTGAATCAGACGAGGATAACATGAACAGGCCACCAGAGGAGTGAGTAAAGCCTTGATAGATGAGCAGAAGGCTGATTACAGTGGAGAGAAGGGGCACCAACAATAAAAAGCATTCTGACCTGAAACATCACAAACTGGCATGGTTCATGCATGGCCCAGGACAGGAAGGCTCTGCAGCTGATGATTAAAATTGCCCAAAACATCATTGGTACCCATATAGTGAGCATCAGTGATATCAGTGAAGTGAGGTGTCTGCATAGAACCCAAAGTATACTAAGGGCACAGTTACACTAGGCAATCTGTAAAGTCCAGTTTGTGTGACTAGTGTGAGCGCTCCATACTGTGCTCAAGCACGGTACACTTCCTTGGCCCTGGCACGGTTGGAAGAGGGGTGCTTCGGCACGGTATGGTTGCTCATGCACGAGCACAAACACAGGTGCGCAATGTGGACATGAAGTATAATGATGCGTATTACTCTGCCTTGCATAATCAGGAAATCCAGGAATGTGAGAGGGCCATCTATGACCAAAACAACACAAAATAAGCCACATAAAAAGTCAATAAAGTTAGTCATGTTCTCTGTGTTGTTCTCCATTGTGCCGCGACTGTGCTACAACGTGATGGCGTATGTGCAAAAGGTAACCATGGTCAGGCCTGGTTGTGGCCGGAACAATGTGAGTGCAGGGCTGCGAGGGACTGGGGAGGAGGGACAATCATGCTTCGGCACGGCACAGAGCAACTGGGCCAAGTGTGAGTGCGTCCTAAAAGACAACAGCCACCTTACAGTCTGTTCACCCTGTGGCATCTGGCAAAAGATACAGAAGTTGTAGCCACTGCCATATCACCACACTTTAGAGCAGCTTTCTTCCTCTGAACTCATCCTCAACATTCCACCATGAAAAATAGTTTTTTTTTTCTGGTGTTGCTTAAAGGGGATACAACTTACATTTCATTGTATAACCCTGAGTTATAAACAGACAATTATAGACAATAGACAATTAACTGAACCTTTGGCTGCTGTCAAGAACAAGTAACTTGACAACCTCCCAGCAGGTGATACTGCTAGTGCTAACTAATGTAGTTAAGTTGCTACTGTCAACTTGGCCTATATGTTATATGCCTGATCTGAATTTGCATTATTACAGCAGTAAAGGGGATAACAAATATAAGCATCAATTAAAACAGTAATAATAAATAAGTAGAAAATATATATATAAAAAAAAGCAGTAAGAATAATATTAACAGTATAAATAGGAGACATAAACACTCAAGATATTTACACTATTGCACACTGATGGAAATATTTACACAATTTCACATTTAGCGCTGAAATTGCCATCGGGTTATTGTGAGTACAGTTAGAATTCAGTTTTGGTGTGTGTGGCGGTTCTGGCGAGACAACAGGTGAGGCTAGGCATGACTGGACGGGCTGGTGAGTGTGGCAGGTCTGCAGCACAGAGGAAAAAAAGGCAGATTTAGGCAGGCGAAAAAACAGAGCTGAATTGCAGAAATATCTACCAAGCATGGCCTTGGTGTTACCACTGATGGTTTTACAACTAACTGGCGAAGACTGGAGGGGAAAGACCGGCTTAAGACAGGTAACTGGTGATCAGTCTAGACGGACCCTAGGTGTGTGGTGCAGCAGGTGAGAGGAGTCTGGCTGATGAGCAGAATGTAGGTCAGCCACGCCCAGCCTGAGACAAACACTGAGAGACAAACATACAACAAGAAAGAGGGGGAAAACACAGGAGAAACATGGGGAAATAGACAAGGCTCTGCAGATCCTAACAGTATGGCACTGAAAGCACTAAACAATAGGGCCATGGCTGCGCATGGGATCTCCAGTCATGGTTGTGAAAAGTGGTAAAACCAATAGAAGGACCTGAGCAAACTGATGGACTCATAATTGTGAATGTTGGGGTTAGATTGAGCAGTGGATATAACTATAACTATATTACTAAATATAAATTAATACCTTATAAAATCTTTTAAGTATGCCTAGCATTTGGAGGAGTTTAACTAGTAAGAATACATATGGGCCTCAAAAGTGGTGAAACACAGTAACACTCCCACACAGAGGAAGTTGTGTATTTTACTGTAGTTAAAGTGGTCCCGCCTCCTGAGCTTCTGGGTGATAGGTCAGTATGTTTATCAGCAACCGATCCTTCACTTGCTCCACTTCTGCAGAGTCACCACAGGACGTAAGTTGAGCTTATTAAAATGTAACTAATACTGTATATCTTTGACAACAGATTCTTTTTAAAGGCTTCCTGGGAGTTTTGCGTTTAGACAAGACTTGTTTTAAAACACAAAGGCGCAGTTACAAACTGAAACTAGTTTGTTCAGTGGTTTTACTTTAACACTGTGGCAGGGCTGTATGTTTTTTCACAGAAATAACTTTTTCGCTTGATCTATAAACACATTCTGCGCATTCATAATCTTACAGTTTTGTGTTCTCCATTCTGTAGGTATTATTTTAAATCCTTTTTGACTGCTAAAAAGGATTTTTTCATCAATGTTGTTTTGTTTAGGTTATAAACCATATGTATGTATTGAAAACTAAAAATGTGATTAAATTATGTGAAACACCTTTTCTGAAACAGAATGATAAAATAACCATTGTGTCCTCCTCATTGTTCAGTTGTAAACCAGCAGAGATGGCAAAGCTGATGGAAGATGAAGTATTTAAGGCATTCACCACCTATGCCGCTATTGCAATTTTGAAGATGATGCTGATGGCCCCCATGACTGCATACTACCGCTTCACCAGAGGAGTAGGTATCAATAGTAGTGCCATATACATCTGTTTAAACAAGACGAGTCTATTTTATGTATATATATATATACAGTATATATATATATATACATATATATATATATATATATACATATATATATATATATATATATATATATATATATATATATATATGTGTGTGTGTGTGTGTGTGTGTGTGTGTATAAGGTCCCAGGATATGTTTAGCCTTGCTTAGCCTCTAAACTCCAAGCCTGTTGGCGTTGTGCTGGTTTTCATTGTGGTAAACACTCAATTGAACTCAATTCCTAACTGCCCTCCAAAGCTATTATGTTTTCCTTTAGAGTCCTACAGTCAGAATAAGAAGTCATATACACAGTCTAACTGAGGCACAACCTAGCTAGAAAAAAGAAAATAATCAGAAAACAAAAGGAATGGAAACAACTAATAAAGGAAGCACTTAAAACTAGCTTAAATTTTTATGTCCATGCACTGAACAATTTTTGCATATTCATGTATTTGCATTTCCACATTATGCATGTATAGAATTGTTTTTACCCATTTTTTTCTATGCAGAGGTAGAGACAGGGGTAAAAACTCTAGTCTTTCCATCAGTACCGATACTATTTCTCTCATTTAGGCTTTTGCAAATGAGGAAGATGTGGCTAGGATGCCTGCAGAGGAGAGGAAGAAACAGCTAAGAACCCATCCAGAGGTAGAGCGAGTTCGAAGGTAAGATGATCTAGTTAAAATTTCAGTTACCACAATCACTTTCAATTTAAGCTAAAATTGATGCAGTGGTATTTCATCAGAAAAAAGCATTTGATTTTAGAAATATTGTGTGGGAATTTTCTCTACCATTAGCTTTAACCCAGGATAAGTCAAACAGTAAGAGAGATACATTGTTTTCATGAAGGTTTTGAAGTTAAGTGGTACTTAAATAACTTCCAAAAATCATCAATATGCACTAATTTTGACCACATTTAACAATTATTTAACTATTTTCATAAAAAAAACTCCACCCTCCAAACTTAGCCCCTTCAGCATATTCCTATTAGGGTCTCAAACTGGTGAAACAGCATTTATATCAGCACTGGTACACAGATGTAGTTTTCTGTAACTAATGGTACAAATTACAGTAACAGTGCCTCTCAACCTGTCAGTTTTGGATTGATGGATGGAAGGATTATAGCATAATGGTTGCCCTGTATAAGGATATTAAACTGTCATCTTAAAGACTTTCATTGCACAATACAGTATGTTGTAAACTATCTTATGTCTAGTCCTCCTAGATAGACCTATCTTAAAGACATGTGTGTTTTCGTTCTTGAGGTGTCACCAGAATGACCTGGAGAGCATTATTCCCTTTGTTGTGGTTGGCCTGTTCTACACTCTGACTGGACCTGAGCTTTCAGCTGCTCTGCTCCACTTCCGCCTCTTTGCTGGCTCTCGGATCTTACACACCATTGCCTACATAGGCGCTCTACCTCAGCCCAGCAGGGCTCTGTCCTGGATAATAGGCATGCTGGCCACCTTCTCCATGGCTTACAGGGTGCTCAGCATAGTTTTTGTCCTTTAGAGATGGTGGAACCTGACTTCTTCTACCCCTCACTTTCCTATATAGATCCTGAATCAGTTTTTCCTTCACTCTTGCTCTAGCTTTCTATGAGCCTGATTATTAAATGCTCTTTGCATTTCTTTTTTTTTTTTTTGCATTCCCTTTGACCTGCTAGAACTATTGTCATTGATAGAAAATGTATTTTGAATAAACTTTTCCGTAAAATTGTGTCTGGGTAGTTACTTCTGAAGGTAATGAAGCAGGTAATAAAACATAAATGCAACTATAAATCACAGAAAATTTTGTTTAGTAAAGCTCAGGTGTTAAATCTAAGTCATTCATAAAAAATATTTTAAGAATAAACCACCAGGTTACTCAAAACATAACACCATGTCCAATTCCGTGTTCAGACATGATACGATATGATACAACTTAATTGTCAGTTTACACTGAAATTCATTTTGCACCCTCAGGCAGCTCTGCTCAAGAAGTTTACACACAAATTAGACATGCTGTTACACATATGGCACATATTCGTAAAACCACATCAAACAGTCATGACCATGGAGCCTATCACATAATATCCTCAGATTCAGATCTTATTTAGCAGCACACTGACTTTAGAAGATAACCTGATGTCTTAAAGAATTCTTTAGCCTGTTGTGTTTTTAAAAGAGGGACTCTAAATTGTCTCTTGGAGGGCAAAATCTTGTATTCGCCATTTAGAACATGCAAGGGGTCAGAAGAGATACTTTTAGCAAGTCTGAGCATGCCCTTATTGTGGGTTGCTTGAACAGAGTGTGACCAATAATCTTTGCACAAATTTGGAGTTGATTATATAATTTAGTTTTCAGTTTCACAGACAGGCTGCTGAGTCAGAATATACTGCAGTCAAGCATGACACTCGGAAGCAGTGATTTGAAAAACATACATATACATGTCAATTCTTCATCTAATTCTATTGCATGACTTAAATGTAAAGGTTCACATTACATAGTTTTTGACCCCGTTGACTCAATGTGTATGAAATTAAATAAGTAGATATGTCATTTATCACAGAAGACAGAAAAACCCTTTTAAAATACATTTTGTAGTAGATGTATAGTACTTAAATAATAAACAATACAATTGAAATACAATATATTTATGGTGAAGTTCTCCTTAACTTTATAGCTATTCATAATAACAGTATAAACACACAAGGTTTATATATAAATGGGCATTAATTTAATTTAATCAGACTGTTATTTAATTTAATCACATTGACTCATCATTGTAGAAAAACTCTGAATTAAATGTGACACTGTATAGTGAATTAAAAAATCTCTTTCTTGATGTCTATGTTTTAGGCCATTTATTTTATTGGGTGTATATCAGATTATATATATTACCATAACGGGCAATAACAGTAACCTATCAGTATGTGTTATTTCAGGCCAGGGCCCCTCCTACAGATTACACAACCCAGGACAAATTCCAGGCATTCATGAGTAACTGATCTTTGATCTTTGCTGTTTACAGTGACTGTGCAAAAAACTAGGTGAGATCCAGTCTTAACTGCACACCTCACATTATTCTCACTTTTGCTTAAAGAAATTTATATTTTTATAGACCAATGAAATATATATTGTGCTTTTTACCCAAGGGCATTCCTCTTCATAGCTTTATGCACTTTACTTGGCAGGTCCCTGTTTAATGATCTAAGGGGGGAGCGGTGCTGGCGCAACACTTTTCACTTAAGGTCACTACACACCAAACTGACATCAAAAAACAAGCTACGACAAAGGCTGACTGTTGCGTCCCTTCATGTCTCCTTTATCTCAGCTAAAAAGCTGCACTTGAGCACACCGCAAAGACTACAGCTGTTGTCCAACAAGCTTGTATGTTCTGCACCTGCGTGAAAGGAAAAACCTCTCTGCCAATACAAACTGTTATGATTAAACAGTATTTTTTGACACCACTTTTGCAAATTTAGCCGCTCCTAATGGAGAATATGTCTGATAAAAAGTTACAAATGGCACTGGCAAAGAGGCAGATGAGAAAAATACAGCAGAGCCTTGTCTATTTCCCCTTGTTTCTCCTGTGTTTTTCCCCCTCCCTTCTTGTTGTATGTTTGTCTCCCTCTGTCTGTCTGTGTTCGTCTCAGGCTGGGCGTGGCTGACCTACATTCTGCTCATCAGCCAGACTCCTCTCACCTGCTGCTCCACACACCTGCAGTCCATCTACACTGATCACCAGTTACCTGTCTTAAACCTTTCTTCTCCAGTCTTTGCCAGTTAGTTGTGAAGGATACAGCAGACTCAAGGGGCTTTCCCTTTCTTTTTCCGTTTCTCTTTTCTGCACTGATCTGCTTACCTCAGATCAGAATTCCTTTTTTAGTCCTGCAAATGGGGAAATTTGTGCGTCACAGCAGCCAAAGGACAGTTCAATATAACAATAAACAATAATAATAGTAAAAAATAAACAATATAATAAAAAGGTAAGAAATAGAAATAGAATCGTATATACATAATATGTACAGATATAAACAGTGTAATTATAAACAGTGTGGGCAGTGAATTTTTATTAAAAAATTATAAATATGAGTATGACAATTGCCCAGTTAGTGCAAACCAAAATGAGAAATGAGCTATGTATACAGTTTTTATTGCACAGTGCACAGTGAGGTCTACTGGGAGCAGTGCTGATTGTAGAGTCTGACAGCAGCAGGAAGGAAGGACCTGCGATACACAGATACACACACATATATCTCCTTCACACACTTGGGGTGTATCAGTCTATCGCTGAAGGAGCTACCCAGTGCTGTAATTGTGTCCTGCAGGGGGTGGGACTCCTTCACCAGTAGCGATGACAGCTTATCCATCATCCTGCTCTCTCCCACCACCTGCACTGGGTCAAGAGGGCATCCCAGGATGGAGCTGGCCTTGTTTATAAGTTCATCAAGTCTCTTCCTATCTGCTGCTGAGATGCTGCTGCTCCAGCAGACTACTCCATAGAAAATGGCTGATGCCACCAGAGAGTCATAGAATGTCCTCAGGAGTGCCCCCTGCACTCCAGAGGACCTGAGCTTCCTCAGCAGATGGAGTCTACTCTGACCTTTCTTATAGGTTGCTGCAGTGTGATCAGTCCAGTCCAGTTTATTGTTCAGGTGAACTCCAAGGTACTTGTAAGATGTCACCATCTCAATGTCCGTTCCCTGGATGTTCATCTGTGTACAGGGTGGTCTGTGCCTGCAGAAATCCACCACCAGCTCTTTGGTTTTCCCGGCGTTGAGCTGGAGGTGGTTCTGCTGACACAAAAGTCCACAAAGTCCTGAATAAGTTCTCTGTAGGCTCTGTTGTCCCCGTCCCTGATGAGGCCGACGATAGCAGAGTCGTCAGAGAACTTTTGGAGATAGCGGTGGGGTGATAGGTGGGAGAAGTCTGTAGTGTACAGGATGAACAGGAAAGGGGCAAGGACTGTTCCCTGTGGGGCCCCCGTACTGCAGACAACTGTGTCCGACACCCAGTCCAGAGTCCTCACATACTGTGGCCGGTTGGTGAGGTAGTCGAGGATCCAGGACGTGAGGTGTTGGTCCACCCCCGTGAGCTTCAGCTTGTCCCCCAGAAGTGCAGGCTGTATGGTGTTGAAAGCACTGGAGAAATCAAAGAACATGATCCTCACAGTGCTTCCAGGCTTTTCCAGGTGAGACAGTGATCTGTCCAGGAGGAAGATGATGGCGTCGTCCACTCTGGTGCCATGTTGGTAGGCAAACTGGAGTGGGTCCATAAAAGGACCCACCAGTGGGCGGAGATGGACAAGGACCAGCCACTCTAGGGTCTTCATCAGGTGTGAAGTGAGAGCAACTGGTCTGTAGCCTTTGAAGTCCTTTGAGTGAGGGGTCTTTGGAACTGGTAAGACGCAGGAGGTTTTCCACAGCATTGGCACTCTTCCCAGCTTCAGGCTCATGTTGAAGAGGTACTCCACAATCCTGCACAGCTGGTCTGCACAGGACTTGAGGAGCCTGGAGCTCATCCTGTCTGGACCCGTAGCCAGACCTGAATTAAGATTTCTGTCACTGACAAGCCACTGGTGAGTCTACATGCTCAATCAGCCAAAAAGCCTCCAACAAGAATTGTTCAGTGCCAACAGTGCAGGACATTCCGCACTGACTAGAGCCTTGGACACTCACTGACTGTCCTGACAATGCTGGACTGCCGACCATCGACCTGGTGTGTGGGGACCTTAAGTCCTCCTTAGATTCCCCTTCTAAAATGCAGGGGTGGAAGTAACGAATTACAAATACTCACGTTACTGTAATTAAGTAGTATTTTTTTCAAGTGTGTAATTTTACTCATACTTGAGTACAATTTACACCATGTAATCTATTTCGCTACTTTTAAAATCAAAAGTTGCTACTGAGTGCGCCCACAATTTGAATTAATATTCAAACCTTTCATCTGCATCTTTGTAGCCAATAAGGCCTTCCGATCGCGACCGCGGCAATTAATCTATGACGTAAGGAAAGGACAACTCCGCTGCAGCAGCAGGAACAGGCTTCTGGAGGTTACATACCTACACAGCGGAGTAGAGAGTAATTTATGGACTGAAGATTTGGAGACAAAGAAGCCAAAATGGAGACAGAAGACAACACTGTCAACAGTGAAAATGATGAAGAAAAGACGGAGGACGAGTGCCCGTGGCCGTACCTGGAGGAATTTTTCATGTACAGTGAGAGAAAAGGAGACAGCGTCCAGATGCAGTGCAAACTTTGTTTGACCTCTACGGTGATATCAGCTTACAAGACTTCAGCGTCTAATCTCAAAAAACACATTGCAGTAAGAGGTTTTACAACTATACTTGTATGATATTGCTTTCTTATTTTTCATGTGTGTTAAGGTTATTAGTTTGGCTAAGATAAGTCTGCAAAGATATTGTCACTGCCATTGGTTAGCCTGATATTAAAATAAGATGGAGCTAGCTAACGTGTGCGCGTGCGTGCATGCATAATTGAGCTACAATTCTTAGAAATGTTTTATCTTAATATTTGGACAACCACTGTCATAAGTGAGTATACTTAGTAACATCACAGTCATGGCTCACCTAATAGGTTGTCAGTTATTGATGGTCTGTCCTTAATACCAAAGAATCCTTTTTGAGAATTAGCTGATTTAAATATGTGTGTTCAGGAATATTCACTGAAATTTAAATAACAAAATTGTGTTATCTACTTGCAATTACAGCCTTGATGTACATCAAACAACATCTTGAAATGACCGAGCATGAGAGTGAGGATCAGCAAAGAGAGTCATCTGATGAAGATGATTTCTTCTCCAGACCAATCTCCAGAAGGCTGCAAAGTCCAGTTGAGCTTGATGGTTATCTTGCTTGTGCCACAGACACCATGGAGCTGCTGCACTCCTTCTCAGCCATTAAGATGCTCTCTCTCAAGCTGAACACAGTTCTGCCTGCCTCTGCTGCATGTGAACGACTTTTTAGCTGTGCTGGTCTACTCTTCACAGCCAATCGAAGCCGGATAGACTCTGTTAACTTAGAAAACCAGCTCCTGCTGAAGCTGAACAAAAGGTTCAGAAAGTGAAGTGTGACGGAAATGCTAGTATGTCTGAGAGTTTGACACTTACCTGCCTGTTGTTTAAACAAAAAAGTTTAAACAAAAATTTTTTATTTTGCCACAGGAGTGCTCTGATGTAGTCATAATGCAGGGCATGCTTTAGTTTATATAGTAATTTACTGTAGCATTTTTATAAACAAATCACCAAACCAAACCAAGTGAAATGCACTTACTTGAGGTTTAGGGGGGCCTGGGGTAGTTGTCTGGGGTAGGACTTTCTGTCCAGTTAGTCATCCAGTCTTGCCTTGTTGATATCTGTATTGACACACATAGTATATCTTTATACTCCCCAGCAACCATTTTCGGCTAATGTGTCAGAAAGACAAAAAAAGTGTGATCTGAAGCATTGGTGGTGTTCAGATTTCTAACACTGTAATTGATTTAGGATGTGATCAGGTGCATTGCTGGCGCAATAACTGAATAAACACATAAGGTTTATGTATAAATATGCACTGATTTAATTAAATCAGACTGTTATTTAATTTAATTACGACTCAACATGATAGAAAAACTGAATGGAAAATTTGCATTCAATTAAAATAACAATAACCTATCATTAAAGTCTGTGTAAAGCAAATTCAGCCATTTTCTTCTAAACACATTAAATAGGTCATAAATATATTTCCTTAAAACATGTAAAAAGCCATTCAACCATTTAGAATTTAATTGTGGAGCTAGGCTTCCAAACTGTGTTTCAAAATTTCTGTGTTCAGGATTTAATGGGCGGGTCAGAAATCATAGCCGCGTTTTAGCATAAACCCCGCCCTGCTGCGGAAGCGGTATAAATACGTTCAGCGCATTAGCTTCGGTGGTTTTCCCGCCCGCTCTCGAGTCTCGGCTAGCATCGCTTACGATAGTTTGCAGTTAGCTAACCAGTCAACCAGTCAGCTAACCAGTCATGTCTCCTCCACATCGCTCGTGCATCTTTCCTGGATGCCACAGTGTGCAGGGTAACGGCTCAGTTAGCTTATTTAAGTTTCCTACCGACGACAACCTAAGGAAACGGTGGATCGATTTTGTCAAGAGGAGCTACTGTGGAGAGTTCAAAATCACCACCAACACCCGTCTCTGCAGTGTCCACTTTACCCCCTTTAGTTACAGCAACTATCACCAGGTAAAGTCTGGATTCCTGAAGAGTCCGTTGACGCTGGTCAGTAGGGCCGAACCGACCCTCTCCGTCCCCGGCTTGCATCCTCCTGTCCCGCCGACAGCAAGTGCCACCATGACGGCCACCGGCATTATGTGCCCGCCACCGACCCTCTCCATCCCGCCGAAAGCGGCTGCCACCATCACGGCCACCGCATTATGTGCCCGCCACCGACCCTCTCCGTCCCGCCGACAGCGGCTGCCACCATCTCGGCCACCGGCATAATGTGCCCGCCACCGACCCTCTCCGTCCCGCCGACAGTGGCTGCCACCATCACGGCCACCGGCATTATGTGGCCGCCACCGACCCTCTCCGTCCCGCCGACAGCGGCTGCCACCATCACGGCCACCGGCATTATGTGGCCGCCACCGACCCTCTCCGTCCCGCCGACATCAGGTGCTCTCATCTCCGCCACCGGCATTACGTGCGCACCAGAGAGTGTAAGTGTGTGCTTATGTTAAAAATATTGTATTCGTTTAATTAAATGCATTTTGCTGAAGGTGCAAATCCTGAAAGTGATTTTACATCCTGCATCCTGTCATGCCCATGTAATGTTAGCAAATGTTATTGCATGTAATCATGACGTGATTTGGCCTCATTCCCTGAGCGGAGTCCATCTGACAGCACAACGATAATCCACGGGTAATATTTTATGTGCACCAATATAGCTATGACAAGGAATTATATGTAGACTGGGGTTTTACGTTTGTGTGTATTGTAAAACATGGACCAAGGGACACCTAAAATGAGCGCCCTGAGCGCGTTTTTTTTTCACGGACGGGAGCAGCTAGCTTAGACGGAGTCAATATGTAAATAATATAAAGCTACTCCACAGCTGGTATAATCCCACACAACTGATGAAAATAAGTAAGAGCACTCATTGCTGTAAAATGTTAGCGTTTCAATATTATATAGATGGTGTTTTGGATTACTGTCACTGTTGCACGAATCTGCTCATTTTTAACAACAACATGCTTTTGTATAGTTAAATCAATAGTAATGAATCATATTCTAGAAGATGATATATGTTTGGCGCCTTTCTGTTCTGTGAGAACCACGTATCTATAAAAAGTCTACTCGTGATGTCAGCTCAGTAACAATGCACTTTCCAGCTGATAAAAAGAGGGTTTTATATTACATTTTATTTAGAATTTAGGAAAAGTGTACCTGCTTACATACAATCCTTCAGTTTATCACAGACATTCAACATCGTCATGTGGAGATTCACTGTACAGGAAATTTTATACTGAAAAGTAAGAGTAGATATAGATAAAACAGCATAAAGTATAAATGGCCAAGTAAATAAACCTAAAGTAAATGTATTACTGACATTCCATCACTGCAAGATTTATTAGACAAATAAGTTTTACTGTTATCTTGTTTTGACAAAGCAGTCTCCTCCAACCACAAGAGAGGCAGCGTGCCAGTGTGGTGACGTGAAGAAAGACACCAGGGAAATTGAATGTCAAACGGACCGCTTTGTGGGGAAAAGGCCTGTGGCAACACAACTGTCCAAAGGAACACTTGTCAACAGAAACAGTACAGGTATGTGTACCTGTTCTTAGTTTGACTTTTCAAATGTCTGTGGTGTTGCCATATTCTGGGTATAAATAGCATAATAGTTGAAAAAAACACTGGTTGATTATTACATTGCTATATACTATCATAATTTGAATATATATTTTCCAGGTTCTCAGGCTACAGTATCGACTAAGAGTGTTGCTGTGGGTGATACAACATTCCAGTTTCTTCCGCTACAGTCTTCAACTCCACTAAAGCAGAAAGCCGTACCTGAGAACCCACCAACAAAGCGTCCTCACTTGGAGTTTCCATCTATTCAGGAGTCTGAACCTAGTGTGAGCTTTGTAGATCCTGATGACTCCAGCTACCTCCCCATGTCTGAGTCAGTTGACACCACCAGTGAACAGTAAGATAACTTTGCTTGTTATAGATCCTTACTAATCTTACATAATAGTAACAATGAATTTGTCAACAAATATATTCTCACATCAGCATTTACTTTCTGATATGTATAATAATATACTTTGTAACAACTGTTGCCTGTGGTTTTCTTTGTCAATAGAGCACCAACCAAGCCAGTGCAGGACATGGTGAAGTATTTGGTGTACGAGGAGTGTCTGCTTGAGCTTTTTAAAATCTGCCCCACCTGCTCAACAGTGTGCAAGGTAGACATTTGTATAAGGACCATTCCTTTCTGTGACCCAGAAGTGCCTCTACCAGAGTTGCTTCTACAGCAGACAGTGGAAGAGTCAACTTCTGGGCAGCTCTCCTGCAGGGAATCTGCACCTGTCAGCCGCTGTATACTACACAGGCTCTCCTTTCATCCAGACTAACAAGGTTTGTTACAACAATGAAATAATGTAAAAAACTCAAGGTGTGTTTATATACATGTGTGCTTCTCCCACAGCTCTCTCTTTTCCCCCTTGCTAAAATATTGATCTACTCACATTTCCGTTTCTAGGGCCAGTGTATCCCACAGTGCTACTGAGAGATGTAGTGCATGTTGTGAACATTGTTTGAGTGCGACTGATTACTCTGATTTTACATTACAGGTGCTGAATGCAATGCACGTGAGAACCTTCTCAAGAATGACACACCGTAATCATGTGCATAACTACATTCTGGCTTCCGTGCTGCATAAATGGCGATCACACCAGACCGACCAGTTTGAGGAACTGAAACAGAGGGAAACAGTATCTCTTGCTGGTGACATGCGTGCTGACAGTCCCGGCCATTGTGCAAAGTATGGCTCATATTCCTTGATGGATCTCAAAACAAACAAAGTTGTTGATATCCAACTTGTACAGGTAAATAGAGACTAAGTAGATGATTTGCTTGAACATTTGGGGGATTGGTGGGAGCAGCAGGCCAAACAGGCTGACAGTTAACAAACAGGAATCATTTTAATAACAATACTTTAGAACACTCTTTGACAATATTTTTCTCTTTTCTCTCCAACAATTACAACTACTTTTGCAATATCTTTCTTTTATGTACAAATTACAGATACAATTACTTACAACTATTTACAACTATTAACAACTATTTGCAATGGTTTTATCCACAAAGTGTGCATCTTTTGTTGCTACAGTGGATCTTTCTTGGCTTCTGGAAGAACATTTCCAGTGCCTCTTGATATGCAACATCGGACACATCTGGCCCATTTATCGAGATCCGCATGCAGGCTGCAAGATGGTCCCCCTGCAGCCTATTGCGGATGTTTATCTTGGTCTGCAAATACATTAACTGTTAAGCTTGAAAAGTGATAGCTTAAAATACTGATAGCTTAAAGCAGCAAATCCCATTCTGAGAGCTATTTTTTACCCTGTTCATGGTGGAGAAGTCCCTCTCACAGTTTACACTGCTGACCGGGACCGTCTGTGCAATGGCAGCCAGCAGGCTTATGGTTGGGTACAGGACACCAAACTCTTCATATTTTGAAGACAGGTCAGCCATTATGGCCAGCTGAGTCTTGTTCTGGAAAAGTTCAATGATATGATTAACACAGAACAGTGTTAATGATAACGTTATGTGACAATATCACGTTTTAAAGTTACCTTGAGTGGACCAGAGACGACTTGTTCCTTGAAAGAGGCCCATTCTTCAAGGACTGTGTTAAAATCGGCACGGGAACAGAACTTCTCCACCAGTGTCCTTAGGTGTGTGTGCGCAGTGTTATCAGGGAGTGTAGCTGCTTGTGGACCTAGTATGCCAAATTTAGCCATGACTCCAACCTCACTGAAACACCTCTCGAGATGGGCAATGAGGCCATCCAAATATGGATCCATCACCTGATCAAACAGCAAGAAAAAAATGTCAGTAAACTATTAGTGTAAATAAAACTGTGCAGCAACTAAATTGAAGTTACATCAATACAGTCAGCCGAAAACTACATAATCATACCTGTGATTGAAATCTCTGCCAGTACTGCTGTCTGTCCCCTGAATCATCCTCTCCTCTTCTTCATCTCTCCTGTTCAGCAGAGATGCTGAATGCCCCCAATCCCAAAGGGTCATCAAGACTTTGGCTAAGCCTACTCAAGTATGAGCCAGGTTGCTGATCACCAGAAACTTTTATGCCGTTTATTAAGGCCAGGGTGACAGGGACCTAGAAAATTAACCAAATTGACTCATGTGAAAAGATCAATTGTGGTAACCTATTTTTGTGCAAAATAAACATGAAAATAAAACATGGCAGCTGATTTGGGTTAGTAATGTTACCTGCTCTTTGATTGCCAGGAACATGACATCCTCCTTTTGGAAGAGTTTAGAGAGGCATGCCAGGTGAGGGAGCACATCAGCTTGCAGGTGGAGGGCGGCAATGAAGCGATAGGTGGCAAGGAATGAGTATTGTCCCTTAGCAGTAGGACATTTGCGGGTCTCTACTTCCTCTGCTAAGGCTCCCAGCACAGCAGTTATGTTTGTCATGAGGTTCTTTACTGCTTCATGCTGAGAGAGCCATCGTGTGTCCTTTACTTGCTAGTCAATGACAGAAAAAACAGTTGGTTTAAAAAAATGAATATATATGCAAGTAAATGGACATAAATATGTACATATGTCAATTTATTTGAGGTTTAACTTATTTACCTTCACTTTCAGCTCACTCACACCAAGAACCTCTGCAGCTGCCTTCAGAGAAGCAGAGCGGTTTGCACTGTTTCTGAAGTACAGGTGGAGCTGCTCTAGGTGGTTTCTGAATGTAGCCATGTAAGGCACATCTTCAGATGCGTCCTTACAGGCTAGAGCTAGCCTATGTGCAGCACAGTGGACACTGAGGAGCCATGGCCATTCATCTGATAGCTGTTTAGCAACCCCATTTTGTTTTCCTGTTGAATAAATTTGTTAATTAATTTACCAATAAATAAAATATTCAAAATACAGTTTAATTTCATACAAAAAACAAGTTATGATACCTGTCATTACAGCAGCGCCGTAGGTTCCTAAGCCAAAGATTAAGTTTGTGGGTATGCCCTTTGTGTGAATAATATTCTTCAGGGCTGCCACTATTGAATTTGCTTTCCCATCAGTCAGGCATATGAGATCCAGAAATTGGCAGAAGAGCTTCCCCTCGTTGTCCAAGTATCTAATAATGTCCATATGATAACATTTTATAAATTTCAATTATCTGTATATTGAAATTTCATTAGTCAGTGAAAAGTTACACATTAGACTTACCTCACATGAATGTCCAATTGTCTGCAGACAGAGACATCTGTGCTCTCATCAATCTCCATACCTATGGCTTGTGTCTATGAAATGGCCCTCAATATAGGCCTCTCAATCACACTGGCTAGAATTTCAAGCATTTCATCTATTATGCGATGATATCTGTAGTTGGTGGTATTACCAATCTGAAAAATAGTTGGAAAGGTTACATTCAAAGAGGCTGGACAATTAAATGCAGTATATGAATTCTTTGTAACTTTTCTAACTAATTTTATGCTACAAAAAAGCCCAATTCATTCATCACATAAGACTAACAAAAAAATACAGTAAAAATATATTTAAAAAGAAACATACATTGAGCTTGTCGAAATAGGTGCAGCCCAAAAGATGAGCCAGTTGCAGCAAGGTGTTAGTTTGTGTGGTGGGCTATTTCATGCTTAACAAGCCAATATAAGCACTTAAATGCCCCCACCACAGCCTAATGCTCCAGGACAATTGTTGGCTCAAACGATGCAAGGACAGTGTTGCCTGAAATGAAATGCATCATCAGCATTAAGGAGCATAATATATTATTGATAAAACTGTAATAAAAGAAATGAAATTTTTACCTGCTGTCAAAGTTGACTGGCGCTGACAGGCTATTTTATGGTGCTCAGATGCCATATGTTTATCAAGTTTATCCTTTCTGTAGGACTGGCAGGGAGACTCGATAAACGGCCGGGTCTGGCTTCCTCTCAACACGGCCTGTTTGTGCTGTCTACATATTCGACAGAACATTCCGAAAACTTAAGTAATTCCCCATTCATTCTCTATGTACTGTATCCATCTATCTATCGATCTACTTACTTACTTTTGTTTATTTATCTATCTTTATCATTATCCATCTATATCTATCTATCTATATATCTATCTATTTACTTTTGTTTATTTATTTATCTTTATCCATCTCTTTATCATTATGCATCTATCTATCTACTTTTGTTTATCTATCTGCTTTTGTCTATCTATCTATCTATCTATCTATCTATCTATCTATCTATCTATCTACTTTTGTTTATTAATCCATCTATCTGTGTTTTATTTGTTTCTCTTTTTTTGCGTACTTACCAATATCAGTTTTGTACAGCCAGGAGGAATACTTCCTCTCTGACAGCCAAGTTGGGTCGAACCCTGTCAACCTATGGTGACTGGACTTGTGCTGCTTGTCGGGGGGAGGGGGTGAAGCAGGTGGGCTACTGCTGTGCTCCATGGATGAACTCTGCTCTGTGCTTGAACCAGCAGCGGCAGAGATACTCTCGCTATTACTAGCAGCAGAGCTAACGTTTGCCTCGCCAGAATCACTTTGAGTGCGCTTAAAAAACGTGGATATTTTCGCCTGCTTTTCAGGCAGTGGGGGTCGACGCGACATGTTGTCCTCTTCTCTCCGTGTCTGTCTGTAGGTGTGTGTTCACGTGTTTGTTTGTGTGTACGCCGGTGCGAAGCTCCGCCCATCGTAAAACAGAGCGGAGGAGAAGCGTAGATGCGCGCCGATGAAGAAAATGAAATGAAATATCCTCGCTTAAATTAGATCAATAACATCATTATTTATTAAAAGAACACGGTCCAGACCTGTTCTATAGGAAAAGTGACCTGAAATGACTTCTGTTGTGTTTTGGTGATATAAATTAAATTAACTTGACTTTCAGGGGGGGCGCGGGGTCCCGTTGGAGGGGCGGGGCGCCCCCCCTATACAACGGTAGGGGAAACACTGCGTTATGCAAGTGAAAAACTGACAAGTGAAAACATTACAACATTTTATGTCTACACTAGTGACCGTGGCACTTGAAATGTTTTTGTAGTAATCCAATACAAATCCTTCTTTTATCAGGCTTTACCTGGCTGCATTGCATTTCAATGAGAATTCTGCACGTAGCCAAGCAAGGACTGCTTCAGGAGAACTGCGGTTCCAAATTAAATTTCCCAAGGCCAAGAGAGGGGAACATGTTGTGTCCATGGTGAAGACACGCTATACTACAGGTTAAGTTGTCATCTCTATAATAATATGTATAATTCAAAACCCTTTCACCCAGCTGGCAACATTTTGGGAAGACTTGAGTGACAAGGTATAAATATCTAGGCTGTAAACACAAAAATTCTATATTTTTGCCATTGTGCCAAAAGTTTAGACTGTATTAATTACTCTAACAATGTGCTATGTTTTGTGCTCTCTCCTTTTGTTTTAGAATATGTCACTGAGCTTATGGACCTCCTTTTTAATGAGATCGTCCATGACCCTGCACCCTTTGTCGCTGAGATGAAAGCAGTGTCTGTCCCTGGATCCCTGTGCTCACAGTATGAGCGACCTGAGAAGGCAGATGCAGTTGACAGCCATGTTTCCAGGTTCACGTTCACGTCACGCTCACCAGGACATAATGAGTCAACACCCATCTAACCCCACAAACATGTAAGTCACAGCCACGAGGTATGTTGCAGTGGTCATGATGACAGCCTAATCTGTCTTTTCATATTCCTGTCTTTTTTTCTTTTCCCCATGTACAGGTCTCAGTGTTACTCAATAATTAATTTATTAGAAGTGCATTATAACATTGGATACATTTTTAAACAAATAAACAAACAAACATGAAGACTAAACTAAATAAATTCTCAATATTTAAATGGGGGGTTTAAAACCGCTGTACTCCCCATCTTCATCTGGGTACTCCTGCTGTATACGGAGGACAACACAGGAAGGGATGACAACCCGGTTGTCCTTTCCCAGATATCCCCAGCACCACGACACAAAACTCCTGTAGGCCAGATAGCAAGCATGCCTGTAATAAAAAAAAAAATTATCAATATGTGTTGTCTTTATAGAAGAACGTATCTGAAACCAAGTTAAACTTGTTTGATTGATGTACTAAACAAAAACAGCCTTTCCCTCCACATTTTGTCATATCTTACAGCTCGGGACCTCAGAAGATGAGTTTGATTCATCAACCTGAAGTCTGCCTCATCATATTGGCTGAATGGATGGACAAGAAAATGGACAGCAGTTTTTTTTTAATTCCATGGAACTTCCACGACCACACAGCTACATTTTCAGAAAGAATAATCATCTAGTGATTAAAAATGTCCAATCATGTGCATTTAATATATACATCTATATATCAGTGTAATGTACATGTTGGTTGATTTAATATGTTTAGAGACCCATGTGAAAAACAGCTCCAGAATGAGCCAGTCTTTATTGTTAACAATCTGTCCTACATGAGAGTGGATATATGGCTGAGGAAGATGAGGGATTAAAATGGTTACAGTCAAGCAGTACTCATGTGCTTTGAGTGTATATAAAATACACTGTATACATTAGTCAACATCACTAATATGATTGTATAAACAGTGCAAGTTTATTCTCAGGTACTAAACCTTACTGGTCTTTGAAAGGCATGTCATTTGTTCAACAACAGTGTAATTTAAAAACATCCAAAATCAATAAAAAATATTTTATTGTCTAACTTACACAGATCTTTCCTTTGCCTCCAGTGGCCCATGGTCTGCCTGATAAATGTTCAGGGTATTCTGCAGGGAGTAGGGGTTCAGGCAGACTGGCTCAAGGCCTGGATGAAGAGTCATGCAGCGTGGCTCTTCAGGCAGCTCTCCACATCGATTCTGAACCTATAGGAGTATGTGTAATAAGGTGTTTTAGTGCTAGACATCTAGTATGCTGCTGTTTATGTATTCATTATTTGAATGATTACTGTGAAAAACAGTTTTTCTTTACATACAGCATTAAGCTCTTTGCAGCAGACATTTTCCACCTCTGTGGGCATGGCTCTGCATTCTCCACATGTGCACCTGCACAACAAGCACATTTTTAATCTCACTGTGACTAATATTAACCATTTCAGTTGTCAACTCTGAATTATGAAGCATGGTACAACAAAATGACCTAAACAGTTGAAACATATTGTCTTACTCAGTCTGTGTGTTGTAATGACACTCAGCAATCCACAAATTAATCAGAAGACAGGTAAGTTATAAAAATAAAGTATTGTTGTGAACAGACAACTATCTGGTAAAGTGTCAAAATACGTTTAGTTCTTTATTATTACCTATTGATAGCCTAACTGTATTTGGCTAGGCTATAACGTTTCTAGTCAGTAATACATATTGCTAAATTGCATAAATGGGAGAAATAAATTACCATTCTGATGGAGACTGTGAGGAACGAGGCTGAGCACTATCAGTGTCTGACTCAGAGTCCGCGCCCAGGACAAATTCCAGGCATCCGTGAATAACTGATATTTGATCTTTGCCGTTTACAGTGACTACAAAAAACTAGATGAGATCCACTCCTAACTGCACACCTGACATTGTTATTGCATTTGCTGAAAGAAATGTATATTTATATAGACAAATGAATTATATGTTGTGCCTTTTACCTGAGGGCATTGCTCTTCACAGCTTTATGCACTTTACTGGCCAGGTCCCTGTTTAATGAACTACGGGGGGTAGGGGTACTGGGGCAACACTTTTTACTTAAGGCGCATACACACTAAAATTACATTGAAGAACTGTAATTGATATAGCGTAGAAGTGCAGCCATCAAAGCAACAACTGTTGCAGAATTTGCAGCGTGTCTGCTTAACTTTCATGAAACATTTCCTGTGTATTTGGTTTGCAACTTTGCATACTGTACATGTTCATACTTAGTATGGTTGAAAAATAACAAAAACAATTAAATTGATTGGGGATATTGACCAATCACCACAATATTAATTCAAGCAATGAATGATGTTATGTTAAACATAAGTTGAGATGTCAAAAAAAGATTTATTTTATTTTAATTTAATTTTATTTTAATTTAATTTGTCTCATACTCAGTACAATGTGGTGAAACTTGTATCTGCATTTAACTCAACCCCGAGGAGCAGTGGGCAGCCATTGTACAGCACCTGGTCAAGGGAACTGGCAAGAGAACCTCATATATATATATACACTGTTGCCCATAAAGTTGGAATCATTTTGTTTTCAGACACATTCCTCTTTTTATTCCTATTTATACACATTAGTAATCACCTTTGACCAGGTGCAATGATTACATACTCAGTCCCAGTTACCCAGGTGAAACGAAGTCATGCTTAACAATTGTTTGGCGCTATAAAAGGCAAAACATTCGCTGTGTTGTCCTTTTCCTGCTTAAAGTCTGTATGCAGTAAGTCCACGTTTTCAGAATTGGCTGTATAATTTTCAACCAAATTTGACACAGAAGTTCCCTAGACTGACCCAACTGGCAATACGCCAAAGAGTGCTTGCATTCCGACAGGACGGACACAAACAAGCCAACATTGCTGATTTCCTTGGAATATCGCAGAGTGCGGTCTGTAATATCCTCAAACATCATCGAGAGGAAGGTCATTTGAGGCCACGAAAATCTTCAGGACGACCATGACTAACTACCAGACGAGATGATCGGCAACTGCATAATCTGTGCTGTAGAAATCGGAAAATGGCAGCGAGCCGCCTTTGTCGTTTGTGGAGAAGACACCATGGAATCAGCGTTTCCCGCCAAACTGTAAATCGAAGATTGCTTTAGCATGGTTACCGAGCAAGATGAATGACCAAGTGTCCACACCTATCTGTTCAACACAGAGTTGCTCGACTTCGCTGGGCTAGGGAGCACAGAAGGTTACAGCTTGGGCACTGGCAACATGTTGTCTTTATGTATGAGAGCCGCTATATCTTGACCGTATAGATGGAAGACAAAGGGTGTGGCGATTACGTGGTGAGAACCTCCGCGATGACTGCATCCAGGAAACCACTCAAGGAGGTGGCGGCTCAGTGATGGTATGTGCTGGTATTCATTATGGAGGAATAACACCAATGGTGGTGCTGGATGGAAACGTCAACGCCGTCGTGTACCAGGACATCCTGGAGAACCATTGCCTCCCACACACAAGAAGGGGAAGAAATGGGAAAATGGGAAAAACTTTAGGCTGCAAGACGACAACGCAAGAGCACATAGGGCAGCTGCAGTGAGAGAATTTCTTGATGCAGAGGGGGTGCACTGACGACATCAACAAGCTTGTGGACAGTATGCCACCACATCATTACGCATCGATCCGTGTCAGGGGTGGCCATACTCGATATTAGTGACTGAGTGACATTTGAAAGAGTAATATTGGACATTCTTATGCATGAAATCCCCTCGAATGTGTTTCCTGTTAAACTGACCAAGGTTGAAAAATTGAAACAAAACCCTTAATCCTATTGTTCAATACCCCCAATTTTGTTTAAGCCTGAATACACAGTTTGCAAAGGTTAATTGTGGTTTAATTTTCACTGTGATATGTTTGGAAGAGATTGATCAATAAAGTTTTGAGAAGATATACACTTTATCAAGAATACATTACATTGTCACAATCATTTCATGAGAAGAGGTCAAAAATATTTTATTCCAACTTTATGGGCAACAGTGTATATGTTTCGATGGTGAAGACAAACCGGAGCACCAACACTTTTTTACAACAAGTTATTTAACCCTAACTGATGCAGTGAGTAGCGTCTCTTTTCTTTAACAACCATGTTCAAAGACATATCCTGTGGTTGTGGAAAAGACATTACTCTGTTTCAGAAGGGTCAATTTGACTTCTGAAACATTGGTCTGCATCAAGCAAGGAAAACAACTAAGGAGACTGCTGAAACTACTAAAATTGGGTTAACAACTGTCCAACACATTATTAAAACATGGAAGGATAGATAGATAGATATAGATAGATAGATAACTTTAATAATCCCCGGGGGGAAATTAGGTTATCATAGCAGCGGGTACATTCAAGTACAAATACAATCAAAATACAAGGGCAAATATAGAAACTGGATGGTGCTGAAGGCACTGGAGAAGTCAAAGAACATGATGTGGACAGTGATGTTTGGTCTATCCAGGGAGGAGTAGGCTTCCTGCAGCAGGTAGATGATTGCATCATCAACCCCAACATGGGGCTGGTGTCTGCTGCCAGGAATGGTGTGGGGTTGTGGGGGCTGTGTGTCCTGGAGTGGTTGTGGGACCATGAGTGTGCCCGGGGTGACACCACCTGTTGTTAATGAGCATGGCGAGCCACCCTCCTTTTTTCTTGCCGCTCGCGGTAGTGTCACTGTCGGCTCGGACCGTGTGGAAGCCGGGGATGGTGGCGTTGGTGTCCGGTATCTGCTCGTGTAGCCACGTTTCTGTGAAACACATAATACTGGACTCTCTGTACTCCCTCTGCGTTCTGGCGAGCGCTTCCAGTTCATCCATCACATTAGCCAGGAACCTTACATTTCCTGTAATAACTGCAGGGATGCAGGCGTGGCAAGTAGAGGGTAGAAAAAGGTGTCACCAACAACGCCACCTGGGGAGTTTCGCCCCAGGAGATAGTTAACAAAAGCACCCGTGACACCGCACACACACGCATTCGTGAAGAAAAAGGCCCACCACCAGGGATTGGGTCACCGTCAGGGGCCCACAGCACCTGTCCACAAAGAAAAAAGAGAAAATATAAACAGGCCTCACAGTTCTAGCACAGCCAGTTTAAAACACACACACACACACGCAGCAATATACATTAATTGAATAATAAGAAAATAAACGAACAAAAACCAAATTAAGTAAATGGTTTTTAAACCAAGTTAACTAAATTAATACAGAGAAGTCCCATTCACCATACAAGATACACAAATAATATTAATTGATTATATCAATTCATTAATAAACGAAGTTCCCAGGGGCAGCAATCAAAGCCCCGATGCCAGCTCGCGGCGAGCCTCTGAGGTCAAATGACTGCTCCGACGTTGCTCCAAAGAGCTGACGAGCCACAAAATACAGTTTCAGTGAGCCAAAACAGCAGTGGGTCCAGGAGGTGATGGCGTTGATGTTTTTGGGCCTCACCGGCATAGCATCGTGGAGTCAGAATGAATATTCTAAGGCAACACACAGAACAATAGCAATCAGCTGGAGGCGGAACAAAATGGAAAGCGAGGAGTGGACAACGCCGACTTACCACGTAGAGACATCACTACAAATGCCCAGAAGGGCTTCCAGCGGGACAACCCAGCCCCATGGCACCAGCGGTCTGCCACACTGCAGCGGCGACAACTGTGTCATTTACACATTCGGCACGTGAGTGGGGAGAAGAAGCAGCGGTGCGCGTTACTGCGCCTTACCTGTGCGCTGCAAGAGAGAACGTGTGTCTGTGGCGGAGATGCCAAGGACGCTCCAACACCAGCAGAGCCACACCACCTGAGCTTCACCACGCTGACATCCACTCCGCCATGCCAGGCCACAGCCACCACCGAGGACGAGCGGAACAGCAAAAGGAGAGGGCGCGCCAGGTGAAACTACCTGCTATATAGAGGTGCGCCTGCCCATCAATCAGTGCACCAGAGAGACACAGCGCCCTGCTGTGAGAAGGAGTGAGGGTGCTCCGGCTACACAGGGTTTAAACTTCCTACTCTTCCTTCTCCGTTTAACACCCGCTCTGCAGCCTCGCCATCTCCTCCTTAGCTCCTCCGGTATTGTGGGTCTCTAAGAGGGTTGGGGGCCTCAGGGCAATCAGCTGGTCGCAGTTGTAAACAATGCCGGTTGTATTGCAGGCATGGCTTCCAGTCATCAGGACAGACCCAAGTATGAAAAAAGTTAAAAGAAGGTATCCAAACCAATGAAAAAGCATCTTGATGTATGGATAATGTATATATCCACAGTGCAGTGTACAGTTACGAAGAAAAACAAGCTAAAAACACAATAAAAACTCAATAAAAACTACAAAGTACCGGGAGCTGCTACGATAGGCTGCCACTAGCATGGTGCCATCTTTTTTAGCAATAGTGGTGAACCATCATCTTCGAGGAAGAAATGTGGTCAGAAAAAAATTTAATGATTGTGTTTGGAGATCACTTAAATGTTTGGTGATATAAAATTTTAAAAAATTCAACAGTAAAACTATGTTTAATAGTGAAAGTTAGAGCATTTCCACATGCAGAATACGAAGAGAACTCAAGGGATTGGGACTAAACTGCTGTCTTGCCTTAAGAAAACCACTTATCATTGAGGCTAATTGGAAAAAAAGTCTTCAATTTGCTAGGGAGCATAAAGATTGGACTGGAGCAGTGGAAAATGTCATGTGGTCTGATGAGTCCAGATTTACCTTGTTCCAGAGTGATGGGTGCATCAGGGTTAGAAGAGAGGCGGATGAAGTGATGCACCCATCATGCCTATTACCTACCATACCAGCCTGTGGGGACAGTGTTATGATCTGAGGTTGCTTCAGTTTCATATATTGAATGACCAGGTTTTTCCATCAATGGATTTCTTATTCCCTGATGGCACAGGCATATTGCAAGATGACAATGACACGATTCATCTGGCTCAAATTGTCAAATTGTGGCTCGGGTAGCATGAGACATCATTTCCACACATGGATTGGCCACCACGGAGTCCAGACCTTAACCCCAATGAGAACCTTTGGGATGTGCTGGAGAAGACTTTATGCAGTGGCCTGACTCTCCCATCATCAATATAAGATCTTGGCAAAAAATGAATGCAACTCTCGATGTAAATAAATGTTGTGACATTGGCTGCTGGTTGCTGTAATCAAAGCTAAAGGCAGTCAAATTAAATATTAGTGTGTGACTTTATTTTTGGCCGGGCAAAAATCCATGATGTCCAGATGTGTTTAACTGTTTATTTTAAACGAAAAGACTGATAAGCAATAATAATCAAAGCAGGACCTGATGGTCAACAGAAAATATCAGAGCCCGATTCACCCTCTTTGTTCCATTCCTGCTGTGAAGTGAACAGGTAAATAATGTGTAACCACCAACAGGTGCCAATTACAGAAAGTGACTGTAACCAAAAGGACGTGTGCGGCCAAAACAAATAACAATAACACAGGCTAAATACACATTTTGTCTCCTACAGATAGTATATTATAGAGTACTTCATCACTTGAAATGTGGCAAATGGTCAAGGTTTTAACCAGGGTTAATACAGATGAACAAATTATCAACTGCATTATTTATTGTAATTAGATGAATTAATTCCTCACATCGGAATCTGAAGCATTCATTCAATTCAGTTATTTATTAGGATTAGAATTATTTCAGGAGTAGTTTATGAATTTGATATTGCAGCACCTAACATTCATTACAGTGAGCTTAAATTTGAATTCTACTCACTTTCCGTGTATGGAAATACCATAATGATACTATAGCTATTATGCATTTTTGTCTAAGAGTATGGAAACTTTTCGTTTTAGAATCAGCAAGGGCAACACTGACTTTTTTTCAATTTCCATAGTAACTACAACATTACAACAAACCAACCCCTCCAAAAGAGTTGTTTTTTATTAAAGGTATACTATGCAGGCTTATCTTAAAAAAACAATGGTTAGACGTACTTGGGGTGGCCATAGCTCAGGAGGTAGAGTGGGTCATCCAGCAATTGGAAGGTCGCTGGTTTGAATCCCAGCTCCCTGGCTGATCCACTAGTGAGGTTTATCCACTGTAATTTTTGGCTGCACCAAGTCAAATCATGCTGCCCGTATTGCATTTCTATTGCTAGTTTTACGAGTCTGAGTTGAGTGGACCCAATTCACGGCTAATCAGAAATGGACATAAGGTGAAGAGTGGGTGGAGCTGAAGTGAGCCTAGTTAGTGGTAGCTTTGGTAGCTTCCAGCTAAGTGGGCGCGTTTATCTAAGAAGCTATCGGTTTTCACACAGAAAGATTAGTGCATTTTACTGCATGTTACTCATATGAGTTTGACAGTGGGTTTATTTGCCCCAAACAGCCAGAATACCTTGAACATTAGTCGCAACTCAAGTAGCACTCACCAGGTACTCTGTTTCTTTTTGTGATCCTGCAGTGCTCTTTCTTTTCCCCACCTCTTCCCTGAATGTTCATGAAGTAAAGTAAATTTCCCTTCCATTTTGCAAACAAATAATTTCTAGTGCATTACAGTGGATTTCTGCACCTCCATGGCTCGATACGGCAGGCAAGGGTGAAGATAAATGTCATGTTTCAGTTTGTGTTTCTGTGTTTTCCTGTTTTATTTTAAAGTTTTGCCCTTGTGTGTCATGGGTTGCTTTTTTCACCTTTGGAACATTGCAAAAATCAGGAACATCCTGTCTCAAAAAGATGCAGAGAAATTAGTTCATGCTATTGTTACCTCAAGGCTGGATTATTGTAATTCCCTTTTATCAGGCTGCCCTGATAAGTCTCTAAAGACTCTCCAACTGATCCAGAATGCTGCTGCTCATGTTCTGACAAGAACTCATATTAGAGAATATATGTCTCCCATATTTGCCTCTCTACGCTGGCTTCCTGTAAAATCCAGGATTGAATTTAAAATCCTCCTCCTTACATACAAAACCCTCAACGGGTGACTTTAATTATCACCTTATAACCAAATCTCTATCTATTGGAATTTAGTTCACGCTGAGGGACACACTAGTGAGCCCTTTAATGTTTTTACGGGCTGCGTAAAATCTGGCGTTCTTACGAGTACCAGTGACGTCACTGGCACACAGAAGAACTACAGGCCATTACAGTTTGGATTTCTAGTCTCCACCTCTGGGTATCCAGCGGACGTGGTAGATCAAAATAATACATTCATGGGGGCGCGTGTCAGCTGGCACTCTTCTTTTGTCATGCTTGTATGGAAATTAGCCATGTGTTCAACAGCAAAAGCGTAATTTTACCATGAGGGCAGAGGAGGTCATAGAGGTGGAGACTTTTTGCAGCATTTTGGCTGATTATGATACTCAGGCAGGGTATTTATTCGAGTAAGAGTAAACAGCTGAAGAAATCCAGCAGAGAGAAGCCGAGCTGCAGCTGAAATAGAGTGAGAGGACATGGTCAACAGCGACTATCGAGAGCTCCCGAAAGAAGACAGCAACTGGTGGTGCGTTTGCTAACATTGCCCTCCAGTGCCAACAGAAATGGAATATTTCTGCTGCAGTGAATTTAGGTGTGGGCAGTTTTTGTTGGATACTGTCGCCGACAACCAGCCTGAAGCAGTGCATGTAAGTTAGATGAAAGTTCACTTCTGGTTTGCATAGAGGTTAGCCAGAAACCTTCTTCGGGATCCCAAAAATAAACATCTTTGTCATCTAACGCAATGTTTTAAATATAGTTAGAAAATATGTAGGCGTACAGTTTAACGTCTCAAAACATATGCAACAGCTGTTTGTGTGAGGGCCTGTGGAAAACACAAACTAAAGCTTATTGTAATTAATAAACACAAAGCCACTTAATTCAAAGCACTAAGGACCCCGAAAAGGAAGTGTTGAACATCTGTTCCTTAGCCATCAGTATGAGGAAATTGTAGTGGTCGGAGAGGGCACGTCAAGAGCGGAACAAAGAGGGGCACAGAGCCAAGCAGCATCTCCAAAAGCGCACAGGGCTGCAGCTGCAACAGGTGACAGTGAGTCCAACCTGGTGGTAAACCTGCAGCAGGTCACCTCTCTGACCACCGACCCTGCTCCAGAGGAGGAGAGGAGAGTAATCGACCTGGTGAAAACTGTAACCAATTTTCTTGATAAAGCCTACAGTTAGGACCTGCACAGGCTCTTAGCTATGCTGCAATAGGTTTAGACTATCGGGGGATTTCCCATGATGCACTGAGCTCCTCTCTCTTTCTCTATCTGTACACATTCATGTCTCATTAATGCATGTTACTGACTTGGCTTCTTCCCCAGATTCTCTGTGCTCTCCCGTTTGGTAGGTTCCCATGGATGGTGGTTGGCCCTGCTGCTGTGGTCCTGCTTGACTTCTACTATCATCATTATCATTACGATTATTATTATTATTGTTATTATTATTATACTTTTAGTATTATTAATACTCATATCTCAATTAGTAAAGCGCTTATTACTGCTGTGTTTTTCCTCTGGACTTCAGTGATCACTGTCCTACAGGATGCATCCTTGACACGAAATTACAAATATCCAAACCACGTATCACTGTCAAAAGGAATTTCAACAGTTTTCTGTATAAGCAGTTTTGTCCGATTTGTATTATAGTGATATTGGTTTTACCATGGCTATTTCTGATCCAAACTTGGCCCTAAATTTCTTTATGAATACTTTTAATTCTATTGCAGATCAGCATAAGGAATTCAGAATTAAAAACAGGAACAATCCCTGGTTCAGTTCAGAAATATCTGATCTGTTAGAGGAAAGGGATGCTGCCAGGTGCAAAGCACGTTAAATTCAATCACCAGTTGACTTGCAATGATTTCAACAACAGCATAATTGATGTCTCACTGCTGTCTCGAATGCCAAATCAGCATACGACATCACTGCAATATCTGATAGTAAAGGGATCCCAGCTAAGTTTTGGAATACGGTTAAATCATTAAAACCCAGTTTTACTTCATCCTTACCACTGAAAATCTTCAAGGCTTTACCACTATCTAAGCTAAAACATATGTAATGCATTTAGTCAACACTTTATTTCCTCCAGTTACTGTATATGCTAAAATGCTAGATCTTCTTCGACTGGCTCTAATCATAATGCACATTGCAGGGCAAACAAACTTGGCACTCGGACCTTTTCACTGAAGCATTTTACAAATCTTGAAGTTTTTAATGCGACGTGTTGATGAAGGTTCTCAGTCATCCAGGTCATGGTAATTCTAAGTGCTAAAACTGAAGAAGCCTCTTGGATGAGAGGTGAAACGTCTTCAAGAAACTGAAACACCAGTTGTCTACGATACAGCACTTAGAATTTAATGCTCTTAGTTCAATTGATCAAAGCTCACTGAGCTCACTGATCAAGCTCCTGATATAGTCCATCTTCAAATCCTTTTAAAACGCCTGGAATCAATTTTTTCATGAAAAAGCTTGTAACTGGTTCATAAATTACCTCAGTGGTACAACACAAGCTGATGGCTATCAGTCCAGTGTTATGGCTGGTCATCCCCAGGGATCTGTTCAAGGACCTCTTCTCTAATTTTTTTATAAATGAATTAGGTGAAAAGATTTCAAACACTATTTTATATACAATAGTGCCCTCTGTTGGCCAGGCGCTTCGAAACTTAAAAAAATGCTACAACTCTACAGCAAACTTTATTTAATCTTGAATAACTTTTAAATCCAGTGAAAACAAGATGCATGCTGTTCTAAAACCAATTGTAAGAGTTACCTTGGCCGGATGGCAAGCTGTGCTTTAAAAAAACATTGTTGATGAACTGACCAAGTTCTTAAAAGCAAAACTGGCTTTTTTCTATAGAAACAATATGTGCATACATCATTGTCCAGTCAATCCAGTTATCCATTTTGGACAATGGTGATGTAATCTAAATGCATCCTCCTGCCTCCACCCTTAAACCTCTGGATGCAGTCTATCACTCCGCCCTTAGGTTTACAACTGGGGATGTTTCAGAATGCATCAATATTTATTGTATGAGTAAGTTGGACAGCAGTCTTTAACAGTCAGAAGAGAGCAGCACTGCATTCTGATTATCTATAAATCCCTCATTGGCAAACTACCTGAGTATCTCTCATGTCTATTAAACTATAAATTAAGATCACACATTGAGATCACTCAATCTTAAAACTATTTCTTTTTCGAGGATCTATATGTCAATACTGAGACTGGGAAAAAGGCACACTACACAAATGGAACAACTTGCAGAAACTCACTTTATCTCTCTTTGAATAGACAGTGAGCAATGTGAATGTGGGTGTTTTAATTTGAAATTATTTTACCTCTATTGCTTTTTATGTTTTTATTTTTTTTTCCAAATTGAGCAGGTCTAGACCATACTCTTAAATTAATCTATTTACAGAAAACCACAATTTGGTTGCAAGAAAGTGAAAACTAGTGGAGATTTTTTTAAAATAACAGATGATTCATTTGGGTAGAAAAATGACTTCCTATTATTTTTTGGATTACTGTTAGCATTCAGCAACAACTTTTGAAATTAATTAATATTACATAGTTTCCTTAGGGTCTCTTGGATGTTCAGGACAAATTTCAGCCCAATCCATTGAAAAAAAAGTGATTTGTGAGGTTTAGAATTCACAAACAAAGAATCACTTAAATTCTGAAATTTAGCTCAGAGGGCCAAGCTTAAAACATGGGGTGAGTTGGCATGGAAGTGAAGTCACTTGAGAGGGAGTTCAAATTTGGGACTTTGAGAGCTATTGATGAGAATCACAGTTTATGTATTGTAATATACACGTTAATTACTACACACAATTTTATTCTATTTCTATTCACTCCTCTACTCAGGGGTGTAAAAGTTGTACAATTAAAATGTATGTATTCCTGTTCTGTTTGTGAAAGATACAGAACAGAAATGTCCTGACTGTGTGCTTTGGAAGCCTATCTGTTTTCCACTAGAGGGAGGCATTTTAAAAGTCAACTGAGTTATTCCTAGTCATTTATGGACCAGGTGCAACTTACAGAAGTGCTCCAACTCAAGCAAATAACTTCATCAGCTTTGCTGAGAAACATTCCCTGCATATCACACAATGGCGCTTTTATGTCATTTCTAACCTAGCAAAAAGATTGTGCAGATGAAACATATTCATGCAAAGACTTTGTATTGCACTTGAACAACAGCTTCATTATCATTTAACCCAATTTGCATTTGGGTTTTCATACAGAATGATTTTCATCATCAGATTCCCACTTGTGTTTGCTGTTAGGAAGTGAAGTGTACTGACTTGTTTAGCTGTGTCATCTGCTGATATGATAAACGCCTAACACTGCACATGAAGGTGACTGCTCAAGCACAGAGCAGTGAAACCCATAGTGGGCACTGTAAATATTAGAGTGAAATTACCATGAAACTGCATTGTGTCCTGTCCCTGTATAAGTAGAAGGGTTTTATGGGATCTCATTTGTTTGGGACCCTTGGTGATCCAGGGTCTCTCATTCCTCAGACAAGCCAGGCATTTCACTGCTCGGGTGGAGGGGAAGAAACACACCGACCACCTCCTATAACTAACAACCTCAGACATACCCAGGAGGCCTTACTCATAGTTCATGCAGTGTATGCTGGACTTTGTAACCTCACCAATGAATTGCACTATAGTCATATTAAACTGTTTTTGCAATAACACAATGGGCCGGATCTACTAAGATCCCAAATTGCTTGTACTAATCTGCGTGCGCAATCTAGAAATTTGCGTGTGGGGTTGAACCGCGGCTTGCGGGCGATTTACTAAGAGTGATTGCGTAAATGACAACAGGTGCAAACATGTTGGAGACACGCCTATTTAAATGAGGGTTTAGCGTGTTTCATGGTTTTCAGCATGGCGAGTTTGAGAGAGCGAAAGCGCAAAGTGAAATTCGACCCTTTGGAATTAGAAGTGTTGGTAGAGGAAGCGAATAAACATTTCAATGAGCTGCAGCAAAGGAATCTGACGGTCGCGCAAAGGAACGCCGTGTGGGAGAAAATCGGTGAAAAAGTTAATGCTGTTGGAAAAAACAGGCGAACAGTGGATGAAGTGAAAAGGAGATACCAAGACATCAGAAGAAGAACAAAAGAAAAATTGGCGTATAATAAAAGGTCTGCAAATAAAACAGGCGGGGGCACCGTGGATGAGATGCCTCTGACCAGCTTTGAGAAGCAGGTGCAATCCGCTCTGAGTTCCTCCAACAGCTCCAAAATGGCAAGGCTGGATAGGCGATATGTTCTAATGATAGTTTCCTCATTCATCCTAAAAATGTTCACACGAGGGTGAAAAATGCGTTCTCGGCGTCTCCTTCCATTGTTTCGGCGTCTCCTTCTTGCAACAATAACCGCAGCCATGTGTGCGCAATTACGCATATAAACCGTTTGCACCTCCCTTTGAGACGTGTTAAATATAGAAGCAGTTTCTATTAGCAAAATTGCTTTCAGGTTTGATAAATCACTTTGCGTGTGCTAAATTAATATATTTACATTTTCTCCACCCAGAACACACACAATTGCGTGTAAACGCCCCATATTGCATATTCATTACTGCAAACGTACTAACTGGATGCAGACGCGCTATTTTGCACCTTTGACAGACGCAACCCTTTTTGCGCACTGTTAGTAAATCAGTTGCACACGTTTTAATACACGCAAACCTTTAATAGATCCGGCCCATAATGTTTTAGCAATTCTGCTAAATGTCAGAATATTGATATTAATATCAAATGTATCTATGAAATGTTTCCTGCCCACACTTTTCAGTTGGATACACTTGTAGTAACTAAGGTATGATTAAAGTTTGGCTAAGGTTTGACAGCCACACCACTTGCATGGGATAAACGAAAGATAGTAGGATTAGTAATGTGTACAAAAGAACTAAAGAGTATAAAGAGGCATAAAAAGCATTATTTTTTTTTGTTAATGTTTTTGAGTTGTGCTTATGGTGTAATGTGTAGTTTGCTGTCTTCCATTAGCTACTCTGGATTCGCATATTGGAAGAGGCCTTGTTGTCAGTGATGATAATCAGGGTTGGGAGGGTTACTTTTAAATTGTAATTACGATACAGTTACTAATTACATCCTAAAAATGTAGTCAGTAACCAAGTATCACAATGAGAAGATAATGTAACTTGACTACTTTCTGTTACTTTTGGATTACTTCAATACCAAATATATGCAAATAAAGAAATATCAATAAAATTATCTGTTTTTTAATCTGAACAATGAGTGTGTCTTCAGTAAGGGTATAAAAATTAACCGAAATAAATCAGTTAAAGATACGACTACACCGATATGCGAACCTCTGGATCGATCTAAATGTACTGTCAACCGGTCGGTGGCCCAATTTTGAAGTTATGAATCAGTTGGGTGAAGCTGCTATGCTGCTTCTTCCTCACCGTGTCTTCAAATTCTTGTAAAAGTTCAGCGGAGATGCGGCACAGAAATGTTAGCATAGCGTTGCCAAGGAGACAAAAGTAACATCTCCGACAATGCCGACAAGATTTACAATGCACCGTCAAATCTAAAATCAAAAGTTTGGAAGAGATTTGGATTTTATAAGAAGGATGGAGAGTTGGACCAAAAGCAGGCCTTTTGTAAGCTCTGTAGAACAGTGTACAGTGGTAGAGACGGTACCTGTTGCAAAGACACAGAGATTAAACACTTTTTCCAGCCACAATTTAGCCACAACTCGGTGAGGGCTAAGGTAATGCCAGCATCTAGAACCCTTTTTATTGTTAAGGACTTACGACCTGTCTGCTTTTGAACATGTTGCTATCATTAGCTGTATTCTGTGATTGCTAGTAGTCAGTAGGTGATTTGTTAATTTTTAACAGGGGGGGTGGCTCAATGGGAGCACCACCCTGCCCCAACATACCTATGTACACCTCCTAAAGGACATTCCATTTTATCCAGTTATCTTCCTTCTCTCCCTACCACAATCGTCTTTTTATAACTGTATTAAAGTAAAACACTACACACTACAAGCAGGGTCATTTTAAGTTACATGACCCCTTGGAATTTTTTACCATCTAAATTCCTTGAAGGACACACAATGAACATTGTGCAAAATAGTAGAGCCTGACCGATTCATCGGTAGGCCAATTTTATCGGCCAATATTAGCCTATCACAGATATATCAGTCTCGGTGTAAATATTGTCCGATATGCACCGATATGAAAACCTTATATTTAAAAACTATAATGCAGAAAAATTGGTGTAATGACATAGTTTGTCCAGCAGAGTGCGCTTCAACGGGGGATAAAACAGCTGGTGTCAGGAAATGTAACAGCTACCTCACTAATGGTTAAACTATAAACCAGCACAAAAATGACAATACCAACATAACATAAGCCACCATGTTCCTGTGTCTCTGATTTCCTGCCGGCGCGATCTGCTCTGTGCAGCTTGTTGCGGCTTCCGTCAAAAATCGACCAGGTAGCCGGAACGCAAAGCAGCCGTGCACGGCTTCCACTGTGCGCCGTCAATTGCGGCCGCTTGTGATTTGTAACACACTTTCTGCTACTAGGGGATGGAGAGTGATGGCAGGTTAACAAGGGGGATGCTTTTTGGTAATTTTGCTAACAAGGTGGACGGCATCCCCCCTCAAATCGCCTACTGCTGGTAGTACTGCACACTGTTAACTGTCATACTGAAATTATGTACTGAATTCAACCAAACTGCACACGGCTTACTGTCTACTGACAGTTGCTGCACAGTGCACACTGTTAAATTAATCAAACTTTTGAGTTTGTTATCAGTAGTAAACATTTGTCTGATTGTTAATCATAGGTGTGACAGACAGACAGGGACATCCAGTTCAGAGAGGTCCAATGCAGACAGATCCAGCTCAGAGAGACCCTGCTCATGGAGATCCAGACAACAGGATAGTTGTTCCTCAGATCAGGATGCGACAACAGGTGTGTTTTTTATACACTGAGGTATAAGCAGATTAAGATAATGGTATACATAATAGTAAGAAAAATACATAGGATTCTCTGGTCTTCCCTGTTCTAATGAAATATCTATTTGAAGGTAAGCATTGTCACTTTTATAGAATGTACTTATTCTAATTTATAGTAGAAAATTAATGTCTACATGAAACAAAGAATTGTATCAGATTGTATTGTATCATACCCAAACCGGATCATTCCATAATTAAAAGAATCGTCCCAGAACCGTATTGTAGCCCATGTGTCTAGATATGTATCGAAGTAGGGAGAGATGCATACTCTTAGTATTCAGTAAGACTACACACTCGTGTATTTGGTTTCACGTAAGACGAGAGTGATGTTGTGATGAGACTCGTGAAGTGTTGTTGTGTTGTGTGCACGTGCATAGTTACAGACTAGTATATAGTTCTTTATTTTAAAACTGTAATCCTCTTTTTTACTGAATGTATCTGTAATCTAATTACTTTTTTTCCTGTTTGTCTTTACCAGAGTACAGATACCTCTCTTTGTATCCTGATTATGCAATCCCCTTATAAGTGTTCCATTACTCCCCAAGCATGACAGCGTTGGCGGACACTTTTTTCATTTAGCATAATTTAACTTTGACTCCCTGATCAATGTAGAGCTCCAGTTTTGATGTGATATGTGTTGAGTTTATATATAAACTGATAGTGATTACAGAACTAATAGAGAAAGGTTGATATTCCTTCATAATGAGTCATAACATTGATGACGTAGCACATGGATTCTTTACTTATATTTTTATGGACAAATGTATTATAATTTATTTATGTTTTATTGTTTCATGGAACATTCATTTTACACTTTTATGTGTTGTATGGAAACCAAACTTGAGACTCAAGTGGATGAGGAAGAAAAAAGACCAACAGCAGCACATTTCATCTTCTTCATTGTTTTCTCCTGTTTTACAGGTTCTATTATCTTCTTACATGTCCAGTGCAGCAGGGCCCTTTACAGATTTGTGGGGGACAGTCTGGGATCAGCATCGCTTGAGGGACGACAATATGCTGATTTGGCTGTCTTCAGATCCAAGGGCCAGATTGACAACATGTTGCCGGATTATAAGTGGCTTCTAGTACGCGACTCAAGAGCTGGAGGAACCAGGTTAGAGGGGATCGAAGCCTAAGGCCCCATTCAGACAGAATCAGGTGTTGCAGCAATTTGCCACAGGGTTGTGAAGTGGTGTGAGAGTGTCATTCCATGGCACGTTTGTGTGACATAATGTTGTTTAACCCTGCCAATCCAGAAGATGATTGTAATGCACCTCAAATCAGTTTGCCAAGAGCTAATAAACAACAAAGGAGAACCTGCTGTGTAGTTCTGCTACTAGCATGCCAGTCCGACCTGTGATTCTTTGTCCACATCAATCAAGGATAGAAAAGTAATGGTAAACAACCAGGCAAGGCGAGGTATATCATTACAGTGGTTTTTAAACAGGTGCGCAAGACCAAACTGAGTGAATACATGTGAAACATTACATTAAACAAATAAATGACCACAACTGACCTGTCCTCTGCCTCTGATCTGTGGATCATGCCTTTGCAGCATACCTGTCCTAAAGTGATTGTCTACATCAACAGATAAAAAAAAAAAAAAAAAAACTTTCAAAGTTGACAGTGCAATGCCTATCAATACAGTGCGTCTTAAACTGTATGCTAATGTTAACCAAACACACAAGTAATTACTAATGGGTCAAACACATGCCAGTGCTGACAACAATACTTAAACTCAAGGCAAGGCAAGGCAAGGCAAGGCAATGCAAGTTTATTTGTATAGCACAATTCAGACACAAGGCAACTCAAAGTGCTTTACAGGGGCATAAAAATTACATTAAAATAAATTAAAAATTGCATTTAAAATACATTAAAAACAAGTAGGAAGACATCAAGAAACAAAACATTAAAACAAGTTAAAAAATAGGAAAGTAGGCTAAAAAGAGACGAGAATAGAAAATAAAAGTCACAGTGCAGCTTCAGTGAAAGGCAGTGGAAAACAGAAAGGTCTTCAGCCTTGAGGGGAGAGGTGAGAGTTGGAGTAGACCAGTGCCGGATTGGGAATACGGGCAAACCGGGCATTCTGGCTTTCTGGCCTACTGGCCTGCGTTATTTTTATTTATTTTATTTATTTTACGACGTGAAATATAATAACAATTTAACATACCGTTGTAGGCGAATGACGGTATATAAGCCCTCCTATTGGTGCATAAACTGGTAGCTCGGCCCATTGTTCATGACTGATGTAGCTGCTGGACCAATGAGCTGAGGGCAGGGTCTGCCCGGCAGGTCCCCTCCCTCTCGGGCTACAAGGTGCCTGTAAAAACAGCTAAGACCGAGCGTGATAAAAAGTAGTTTATAGTAGCTTATCTGACCATGGATGGCAAAAAGAGAAAGGGTGGCGCGGAAAGAGCTAGGGACCAAAAGAGAATGGCCCTCCAGGTGGATGCTGCAAAATGTAGAAAAATATTCGATATGTTTGCATCTTCTGGACGCGGAGATTCAACATCTGCGGCAGCTTCAAGGGGCGGAGAAGGTCAACAGGTGGACCCGGGGAGCACTACGGCCATGATCACTGTGAGTATAATTGATAAACTGCAACCTAACTGGTTCATAAATCAGATATCTGTGTAAGACAGAGATGGACATCTGTCACACCTGTCTCTGTCATCACTCAGATATGTATTATAATTGGATATTAATTTCATTGGTTAACTATGAACTGGTCAACCTGAAGGATATGCTTATCAAAAATGTCAAAAGCTGTACTGTTTGATATAGGCAGCGTTGCTGTGATCAAAATGAAATGTAACTCCTCAAGCAAACCATCAACTGCTGAACATGGCAGATGTGAAAAAACTAAAATGCCTCTGTTTGTATATTTTCCAAAGTATTTATCTAATTTCAAAAGAACTGTTGCCAATTTTTGTATAATTGTTTCTTGCAAGTTCTCATTTGGTGTGTCAGTTTCAATCAAATTATGACCATCTAAGTCCAAAGCAGTTTCTCCAAGATCAGCGGAATGGTCTGCAGATGCATGATGGTCATCATTTACAGTACCCCCTTTCACCACTTCAACTTTTAAGTCTTTAACTGTGCAATGTGGATGTCTCCTATTCTTGTGTGAGTTTTAAGTAGCACATACAGTCATTTGAAACACAGTTCTGAAACACACAAGTTAGTTTCATAACACTTCAGGTGATTGTTGATGTGAGAAAAATACTCTCTACTAGATGGTATTTCACTTCCAGGGCACAAAAGGCATATAAAAACTCCTTGTTCTACACTTCTAGTACGTAACGCATCAACATGACATCGACTCAGATGAGTTTTAAGAGCATTCCATATTTTGAATGAGCATGGGCATTCATAGTATGTGCATGGATATGAGTGTCTCTGACCAAAATGATGCTTCAATTTGTAGTGTTTTAGTAACTGGTACCTCGTAGATACAGTCTCAGAGCACTGTTTGCACCTCCACATTCATAGTATATGCATGGATATGAGTATCTCTGACCGTCATGACCATGCTTCAGAGTGTCAGGTAAGATTTGCTGCAGGCCATCTTACTTTGAACTTCTTCATGAATTCCAACTCTATCACTTGTGTAAAAATGTACCACAGCTGGAAAATTTCAAATAACACAATTACAGACAAACAATAAAATTTCTTGAAACTGAACAGCTGAGTCCAACATCAGTCCACAGTCCCAAAGCGCTCGTTTTTTCTCTTGTGTGAGAATCAGCACAAATCCAATCCAAATCCAGTTCTTATGCACAGCCTTGATGGCAATTTACTCATGCAGTTTGTTTTTGAGGACTTGCACCTTAGTGGAGAGCTTGTTCCCATCCAATCCCATCACCACTTTTTGAAGAAACTCGAAAGTGTATCGCAGGTCCTTGGGATAGCTCAAGTTTAAACAGTAGATCAAGCCAAAGATGGCTGCGCAGCCATTCGCCACATCTCTCAAGTCTTGCAGCACCGTACATCCTTCAATGATGATGCCAACATCCTCGGGTGGATCTGCTCCCTCTGCTCCCTCTCGCTCCACAACGTAGATGCCCAAAACCACTTTCTCCATTTCTCCCTCTGCGACAGCATCAGCATCCTCAAAATGGCAGAAAGAAACCGTATTAATCAAACGTGTATTATTAATGTATATTTTTCATTAATATATGCCAGTGTCTTTAAAGAATAATACTGGTAATTGTGATTGCTGAACAATTAATCTACATTATCCTATTAGGAAGTACTTGTTTTGGCCACAAAGCTCTGTTGCATCATGTTTTTGTTTTTTTATTAAATTAAATGATTGTTATCAGTCTGCAGTGTCTTTTCTAAATTCTATACTTGTGATACTGCTATCATTGGAAAATTTGATGCTAAATTGTCATAATTACACATATCAACAAGAGTATTTGAGTGTATGCCATCTAAGCAGGTTTTTGGAATATTAACATGAAAACAGGGTCAAAAAGTAATTTTCTATATTAATAGTGATGGTTGATTAACACTGTCATAGCTCACCATGTACTTCTTAACAAGGTTGTCAGGATCTTCATTTAAGTAGACGCATAATGCTTTCAGTATGCATTCCCGTCTTACTTCAGTGCTTGGATTCTGTAGGGGACAGAAAAGAAATGTTTTTTTTACCAATCCTTTTCAAAATAACTGATGGGTTTAGATTTGTAATTCTTAATATTGAAGAGACATAAACAGAGGATATTGAATGATGAAATAGAATTAGACATTGTTTAATGAGGCTCATGAGTTCATTATTTTATAATACTATATTTGATAATGATATGGGTCCAAAGCATATTTGAACTTGATTGAAAGTGAAAGATGTAGGAAGAATTAAAGTGGTAAAATAGTAACACCAAACAGCTTATTTATGTTGAGCATAAAAAAAACACACACCTGATCCATGGCCTCCATGATCTGGCTGATTCTGCGTCCTGCTGCCCCTCCCTTCTTTTTGAAAACCTTCATCAGTTGGCTGGAGTAATGATCCAGTTGAGCCATAAAGGTTGACAGCAGGGGGATCGTGGTAATGCGGGTAAACTCTGCATTTACCTGAAACACATTGAGACAGAATCTCACATGAAATTTGAAATGATCTCACATCACTTTCGACTGGTCACATGTTGTGGACATGTAACCATAAGTCTGCTATTGGCTCTTACTTTTGAGGTGGTGCATTAAATGGTTTGCATTTATTCTAATATACTGGCCATTGTAATGCATACAGATTGACCACATGCATGGAATTTTTCCATGGCTCCATGGTTTTCACCTGGTTCAAAAGAATTACACCAACACTGGCATACTTGAGTCTGTTTTTTTCTTCTCAAAATTAGGAGCATTTTGTTCAATAAATGTACAACTATAAGAAAAACAAAAAACATGAACATTACCTGATTCTCAGAAAACAGGGCTGGCCATCTGTTCCTGAACTCGGCTATGAAGGGCATATCTTCAATGACTTCTCGTCTCCTATGGGCGAAGGTTTTCTCCATTTTAGAGTTGATTAGCTGAAGGTTGTTCTTCTTCTTCACCTCTAATGTAAGTGCTTCCCTTTCCTTTTCAAGGCTTTCTTTGGTCTCGCCTGCTGGGTAATCAGGACAGAAGTTCACTTCTGCTTTCTTTGGCTTCTTCACCTGGTTTGGACTTTGACCCATGGCACCTCGCTTTTCTTTGACAGAATTGATGCTCAACTCTGGGCAGCCAATGTTCCTCAGTCTCGTGCGGTAGTTTGCCATTTTATATTTCAAACTAATTTTCCATCCGTAGAAGCCAGTAACTGATCCCTGCTCCTTTAAACAAGGATACTTTGTTATCAGGGCCTGGGCAACATCATCGAACTCTGAACTTGAAGGATAAACTTTGTATTTGACAATTTCGGATGCCAGTCCATCAAGTATATCTGATTTTAGTTTGGGACTTGGACTCAAAAAAGTACCACTGTTCAGGAAGGCTTGGTTGGCCCTTTCCAACTGAATCTGTACCTCATAATTAAACTGGGGTATCTGGAAATTTTGGGGCCATGGTTGTGACCTAAGGGAAGAACCTGAGGATGTAGATTCAGATGAGGAAAGTCTATCTGTATCTGATGCCGAGGACAAAGAACTGCAATCTAACCACTGTGAAACAGGTTGCTGTGTGGTTGTGTCTGACTCATCTGTTAAGTGAATGACTTTAACAGTACTCCTGTCTTTGATTTCTGAGATCTCTATCAAGTTCACAAACTCATTGTCAAATTCAATGTCTCTGTACTGCAGTCTGAAACGTCCAGGCAAGTTGAATTGTCTTTTAATTTCTTCTTTGAGAGCCTCTACTGAATCCGGCATCCCATTGGGCAGAGTGAGTTTTGATGCATTGTCCACTCCAAGCACAGCTCTTAGTGAAACAGCCATCATGTGTTCATTCTGAAAAACAAAAACAAAATACTTAATTTTCTCACATAAATCTCATCAGCTTTTGCATAATGAATTTCAGCATTGCAACACTTCATTTAGGGGTAGCCGAGTTTTAATAACTGACAAACCATTTTACCACATTTCATTTAAAGAAATTACCTGTCACATGTACAAATCTTTTTAAAGTCACCATTCGTACAGATCCAACTCTGTAGTCAGCCAGAGGATACTGGTCTGAAAGCTCCTTCAACTCAACCAACGCAAACTGTCTTGTTGGATGCAACTCAAAAGCTCGATAGTGGTCTCTGTACCATGAGGTCAGTTTTTTAATGATGAGACTCAAATCATTTCTGATTATGCACAGCTGAATTATTTCTGAAAATTCTGGCAGACCACCACATGATCCATGCACAACTATCATACCTTTTTTGTACTTAATGCCATTAACAGTGACACTTTGAGCAAGGTTTACAGTAGTGATTTCAGGGTATTTCTGGGTAAGTGTGTGCACAACATCATCATTGAGGACATCAATGGGGACCTCTGAGATTTGAGCAACATCCAAGGAGAGGTTTTCATTGTCAGGACAGAGCATATGATGCGCAATCATTAACTGATGTTTTGTTGCCAATGACAAAGTTATGTTCCTAAAGTTGTTTAAATGCCTAACTACCTGCTTAAAAAAGCTGTGTTTGGCTTCAAAACGCATGGTCCATAATGACACTAGGGGACCAAAACATTTTATCATTTCTGGATAGTGCTCCAGAAAATGATGTTTGGGCAACAACCTTTGATCGGGAAACAGTTCCTGATAACGTTTTCGATGATCTGATATTTTGTACTCCAAGTAAGCAATTGATTCTAGACTGTGAACAGGTGCAACAACTAATTCTGCAATATCTTTTAAATCCAAAATCACCTGCCAAGCAGGTTCCTCGTTGGGAACAAGTTCTCCTACAATAAAAGGGAGTAATCGAAGGAGACACCAGTTTTCATGGGCGTTGCCACCTACTGTGTGGCGCTTTTGTAAAGTTTTTGGTAACAAATGAGGCCGGTTAGTTTTATCTCCCTCTTTGTAAGGAAAAGAGTGGATAAGATTATTGAGGTGATCTAGAGTGAACAGTTTTTTAGATATAAGCACGCCAATGCACCGTGCTAGTTCGACAGGAACTATACCCTCAAATATGTCGTGGACAATATCTGGGGGATAACCTGTTGTCACATTAAAATGAGAAAGGCTGTCAGTTAAAATGCAAGACTTTCTTACCCCAAAACAGCTTGTCCCCTTTTCTTGAGCTGTTTTGATGTGAAGCTGGTGAGCTTCCTTGGTTCTGCACTCAAAAACTCCTGTTTTTACTTCCTGCGTCTGGATGTCAGAAAGCTGAGCTGTACAAAAACGACAGAAATACTTTCCTGAAAAACTCTCTACAAATCCAGCTAGCCCATGAGCGCCCAAATTGTCAGCAACTACACACTGTATTGTGCCCTTGATAAAAACTCCAAGATGTGGAATATATAGGCCTTGCTGTTCCAGAATCACTACATCATGCAACAAAGGTTCAAATATCTTTTCATAGCCAAAAGTTTTTACGTAATCACTTTTGCATAATAGCGCCAAGTAGATTGAGGAAAGGGTCGAGCTGCAACCAGAAGGTAAGTTACCTAAAATCCAGTAAACTGCACAAAGTTTGTGTTTCTTGCGCGACGTCCCCAACGGATTGCAAACCTCAAAGTCGTCGATATAAAAACATAGGGAAATCCTTAAATCCTCACCAAAAAAAGGATTTTTTTTGTGATGCTCACCATCCTGAAAACACGAATACTGGTTTACATTTGCAGATGAGGTTGTATGATTATCAACAAGCTTATCAACTATATCTTTACGAGCAAGTAATTGCTGTAGAGACTTTAGTAAGGGAACGTACTGAAATGTTTTGTTGGACCTTGCTTCCAGTACATACTCAACCAGTTCCACAACCTTAAAGTTTTCCTTGTAGTACTGTTTGCGTTTGAAGGCAGATGCCAGTTGACCTCCCTTAGCAATAGCTTTTACCAAAGGATTATTAGTAGAAATGGCAACACTGAGTTCATCAATTATCAACTGGTCAACCTGTAGATTATGTTTATTGAAAATGTCAGAAGCTGTACTGTGTGATATAGGCAGCGCTGCTGAGGTCAAAATGAAATGTAACTCCTCAAGCAAGCCATCAATTGCTGAACATGGCAGATGTGAAAAAACCTCTAATTTCAAAAGAACTGTTGCCAATTTTTGTATAATTGTTTCTTGCAAGTTCTCATTTGGTGTGTCAGTTTCAATCAAATTATGACAATCTAAGTCCAAAGCAGTTTCTCCAAGATCAGCTGGATTATCTTCAGGTGCATGATGGTCATCATTTACAGTACCACCTTTCACTACTTCAACTTTAAAGTCTTTAACTGTGCAATGTGGATGTCTCCTATTCTTGTGTGATTTGTAAGTAGCATATATATTAGTTTGAAACGTACAATTCTGAAACACACAAGTTACTGTTTCATAACGCTTCAGGTGATTGTTGATGTGAGAAAAATACTCTCTACTAGATGTTATTTCACTTCCAGGGCACAAAAGGCATATAAAAACTCCTTGTTCTACACTTCTAGTACGTAACGCATCAACATGACATCGACTCAAATGAGTTTTAAGAGCATTCCATGTTTTGAATGAGCATGGGCATTCATAGTATGTGCATGGATATGAGTGTCTCTGACCAAAATGATAATGCTTCAATTTGTAGTGTTTTAGTAACTGGTACCTCGTAGATACAGTCTCAGAGCACTGTTTGCACCTCCACATTCAGAGCCTAAAAAGAAGAGAGACAGTGATTAGTAATCTCTTATAAAACAGATATGGAACATGGCGGATACCAGTTAGATATTATTACATTGTGCTTATCTGAGTCACCGGACCTATACATTTTTACCAATAGTAATTAATGGACTTAAATTAAGATTTTTTTGCAACTACATTTAAGCCTCTGGCTTTGCATCTATCAGGTGAAACACAAAGCAATCAAACCACAAACAAAAACCTCTTTCATGGTTGGCACATAAAACTTAAATGTATTTTTATTTTATAATATTATATCAATTGTGTTTCACTCAAGCGTGAAAACAGATTTTATGAAAAGAATCTGTTTAGCCTTTAAAAAAAACAAAAAAACATTTTCTTCTCATTTTAACATTTCAATTTTATAATTTTAGAGATTTTATCCTTTTTAACATTTTTTAAACATTCCATATGTTCAGATCCTTAAAAAAATAACTGAACTGCATCCTAACATATCTGTTCTTACCATCACATTCTTTTAAAGATTTTTTAAAATCATTTCCAACATGTTAAACAGGTTTATCTGGACTTCAATCAATTAAAACATTTAATCTGTTTAATCACAAGTTCAGGCTGTGATTAATCATGATTAATCACATTTTTAAAATACTCCTTATTCATGCAAATCATTTTTACTTGACTAAAAAGTGATTAAATTACTTTATCATTACTGCATGTGAAAGTGATTATTACTTGATAAAATTAATTTAAGAAAGTAATTCATCCTCCCGTGCAGCCACAGACCTTTTATTTCTCTTTCTTTCTGTCTGTTTGTGTCTCTATCACTCTGTTACTCTGTCCGTGTGACTGTCTGTGTTTCTGTCTCTTTTGTTCAGACTGTTCACATGTATGAATATAGAAAAAATATACAATATAAAATAAATATAAACAATAACTACTAAAAAAAAGTCATAGTTGCTGGAAAACAACCATTTTTAATCCGCCCAGAAATCATTTGTGTTTTATTTGAGAACCTTATAAACTTCAAAAAACGTACAAAGCACATATTTAGCAAAAGTCAGAGAATAAGATGCTTGTAGTTATTTTTAAAACTTTTTTTTTTTTTTTAAATCTGCTGTGCTGGAACCGAAAACTCATGACTTTCCTATCTCAGGGTACATCAACTCAGAGTTTACTCTAAGAGTTTGCTGAACCTGCTTTGTGAAACGGACCTCTGGTAAAATGAAACTCTGTTTGCCCTGCATGCTCCAAGCTGATGCCATTCAGCAATTAACAATGGCAATTTACCACTGAAGATAAACTGGACTGGGATCGAAACAGTGGGATTTTCACAATGATTTTAGCCAGTATTTTTTTCCTTTCTTTTATTTCAAGCTTTAAAAACACATTAACAAGAAACTCTCTCTCTCTGTGTCTCTGCGTGTGCATGTTTTAAGCTAGCAATTACGTTTTCCAAACTCTTTCAAAATGTGCGACCGAGGGCTATAAAAACAGAAAACACGTATCATCGGTTGATACAACGTACAGTTTCACACTGTATTATTAAGGAAATGTTTGTGCTTACCGAGTTTTGAGAGGAAGACGGCATCAGACCAGCTTCTGACCTTCTACTTGGCGCGCGACTGGCAACGACGGTTATTTTGCTCGGCAGTTACTGCGCATGCCTGAGAATGCGTCATAGTTGCAGGTGTGTGTGATTCGTTGAGATGGTTGTGTCCGTTTGAATCTTCTGTGTTTTGTAGCCTTGAAATGTCTCACTATTGGGTGATTCCAATGAGACCTTGTTATTTTTTATGTAGAAACTTAATAGTTGTAGTAAGTTTACCACACCAAAGTTACATAAAATGAACAATATCACTAGTTCATTTCTTAGAGTGTAGTATTGCTGAGATCTGTTGATTATTTCCCTTCAATTTAATTTACAAATTTCCATTTAAGCTATTCCCCGTTTTGAGTTTCACATTTCATGTTTCCCTCGTCTTATCTCATTGCCATTTACAGTTTCATCTTTACAAATGCTTTCAGTTTGACCATATTCATTTAAGCTTTTGCATTCACTCTGTCACGGTTCTACTGTAGCAGTCAGGGTTTTTGTCTGTCTTCCCTCCTCCCTTCTCCCTCACCTACTCCTTTCCCTGTGTGTGTCTGTAGCCCCTTTTAGTTAGAAAATGCGCCACATTTGCAGCCAGGTAAAGGCTGCAATCTGCCGTCTTGTCTATGTGAAACGGAGGTGTAATATTCCTCATTTTCAAAAAAACGTGAAGCACGAAGTTGGGCTGCTGCTGTGATCAGCTGTTTCCTGCTTTTAAAACTCTCGGCTGTGGGTCGCACAACAGTGCACATCATCGATACCTCCGCCCATGTCACGCAATTGCCAGGACATCGACGACTTGGATTTACATAGCAATGGAGGTGGCAAAAAGTGTACCCTCCTAGGCGTCATATTGGCAGACCAAAACAGACCCCCAATATACCGCGGTCTGTCTAAATTCACGGACCTAGCCAGGAGACAAAGGACAGCCAAATTGGCGGGTTGCTGTCCAGTATAAAAACGCTTTCTGTCTGTGGGCGTGGCAGCTGTGTTTGCAGCAGCGGAGAGGTACACCTGCAGATCATCAACTCATGTACCTCTGCTATTTAACACTGGTATCACCGCCAGAATGTTCAGTCCCGTATGGTGATCATATCAGTGCCGCTTGCTATTGTGTTTAGCTCATCATAAGTATTTTTCTAGTGTTGAGATTTCTCTCGTGTTTATGTTCAGTGTTTTTTCCCTGTCTGGACTACATCTCATGTTCGTGTGTTGTTTGCCTCATGTGCAGAACCTCCAGCGCCTCTCCTTTCTGCTTCCTGCTCCACTGGCTCACCTAAGTTCCCTCCACGCTGTCACCAGGCAACCCTGCCTGCTGGCCTGCCCTCCTCATCCGCTATTCCCTCAAGAACTCTGTCCTGAAATAAATTTCTTTAAACCTGATTTCCAGCCTCCGATCTCGGCATTTGGGTCTAGAGAAAAACCCCACCGTAACACATTCTGTCATAAAGTTTATTTATGACCTGATTAGTGTGTTCCTGCCTGCACTTGGAGAAGACTTGTGTAGGAACACATCTCAATGTGTTTCATGCCTCTCCTCTGAGATATAAATTGAGGCCTTCTCTGCAGTTTTAGACTTATAATCTTCTCTAAAGTGCGGACACTGGCAGACCTGCCCCTTTGGGTCACGCCTGATATCAGTGCTAATAAAACCGAGAGGCATTCCCCTCTGTCTCTCTTTTTACGCTTCTTTACTTTACATTTTTACTCGCTTCAAGACAGCACTCTTAGGAGAGTTGCTCGCGTTAATTTTTCTTACTTTTATGTTTCACCGTATTGATCGAAGTCCTTCAACTTTCGTTAAAGCTTCTTCCAGAACGAAGTTCTGTTTTAATTTGTTTTATCCAGTTAAGTATTGTGACCTGACTTAGAGGAAGTGAACTTTAATTTGAAATTCTTTCGTATTAAGTAACTAAGGGTAACTCGATTGGCCACCGAAGCATCCTTCAGTTATTTTAGCGAAGAAGTTAAATTAGTTTAACAGTCAGAGCCTAAGAACCACCACTCAAAGCGACTGAAGAAGACCATCATCATCGTCATTCTCTTCATCAAGACCATCATCATTAACGAAGATGTTACAGCGACTGGCTGTTTAAGAAATCGTGTGAACGGTTTCCAATGAAAGAAAGACTTTTTTGCCTGGTCAAATTATTCTTATTATAATATATTTATATAATATAATATTTAAATCCTTTCACCAAACCCGCAATTTCACCATCTGCACATATTTCATTCATAAACTCATTACATTAGTCATTACAGACTCAGCATCTTTCTAATACCTGTTAATCTTGTCATTTGTTCAATTTGCCATCTCATTCATTTACTGTGAACTATTTAGCCAAATAAATATATTTAACTGTATGTCGTTGTCTGTGCAGGTTTGTTTTAATGTGGAGAACCAATGGTAACTGTGTGTAGAAGTCACTACTTCAATTATGAGATTGAATAAATTGATCTGAAATTGATTAGAATTGATTGATATTGATTCAAGTTAACCTTGTCTAGTCGAATTTGATTAATTTCCTCCGGATTAGTCAAAGAGATAAAAGAACGGAGGTGGTGCCCCTATTTACGAGCTTTTTTTTTAATCTCAAGTGATTAATAAATTAAATTTATTAGTAGTGTTTCTCCTACACTTGTTACAATTATGACAATGAGCATTGTCCACATAGGCTTTAGTAAAGTTTAACCAGACTTTTGAGCATCGTTAGAGCAGGTAACTGTTTGTGGGAGTGCAGGCTGAGAGAGCTGCCCCACCCCTTGCACAGAACTGATGGCAGCCAAATCAGGAGGAGAGATCTCTCTTCTAGAGTGAAAGTAGTGAAAAGACAGCAAATACTGTAGCACCCAATACATTTTTTTTTATAAATCTTTAAAATCCGAGGGTGAACCCCCACTAAGTTTTAACTTGTCTTGTTGTGAATGTCTGGTGTAAACTCACAATTACCCCCCAAGAACACCTGAACATTCCTCTTTTCAAAAGTATTAACTTCCATTGCCCGACGTTCTCCGAATGCCTCCTGGGCAGCAGTATTGCCCCCGTTGAGAAACACTGATACAAAAGGAAAACATCTGCTGTGGTTCCCAAGCCCCTTTTCCGCAGGAATATGTCCATACCTGCCTGTTGAATAATTAAGTCAAAGCTACCATGCAGCGTCGGTAGATAAGAGACTTTTCTGTAAGACAGTGCCAGAGTACCACGCACTGCCTCGAACCCAGGACCTCATAGCCACACTAGGAAGCCACAGAAAGTACAGCAACATCACCAAGGCAAGACTTGCCACCATGGCTACATGGATCCAGACACAGGCTCTCCAATGCCTCTTCTGCTTTTCAGTGCATCATGGAGAAGATCTTACACTCCTTGCGTGACTACTGCCATATGCCATGGTGGCATTCGGAGTCCTCTGATACTTCAAATCATTCACTGACCATGTTGAGGGAGTATGTCGAGCTCAGAAAACCTAAAACCGAAAAAAATGCAAGAGATAAGGTTTGTGGGGAGGCTGGTGTCAATGAACAACCCAAATGCCAGAATTACGAATGTTCCCAGGTGTCTTTAACAATGTGCAGCTAATAAGCATATAATGTGAACGTAATATGCCACATTTTCATAACAATGTCAACCTTGGATGTATCTGTGGTTAGCTAACTTCTAACATCATATCCTGGTGATTGGGCTGCAGCAGATGGTGTCAGGACTGACCCAAAGGACATCGATACCATCACATAACTGAAGAGAAAAAAGGCCCACTTAATTTGGTTGTGTGGAAGTTGCTTGGGTTTCTAAGCTACTATAGGATTTACACCCAGAACTTTTCCAACATTGTGAAACCCATCTATAATCAGTTGGTAGTCAGGGGAAGTTCTTCAGCAACTCATGAGAAATATAAGAGGAGCTTAGTTGCCTTTGTGGACCCCTGTCCAGTGGAATGATGAACACCAGATGAACCTTGAGCAGCTGATTGACACTCTTTCACACACACCTGTATTGGCCTATCCAGATTTTGAACTACCATTTGAGCTTCACACTGACATCTCTGAACAGGGTCATGGCGCAGTGTTGTACCAGCATCAAAACAAAAAGTTGAGGGCCGTTGCCTATGGCTCAATGACTCTGTCTCCCACTGTGAAAAAGTACTACCTATACTCAGGGAAACTGTAGTTCCTTGCTTGGGCAATATGTGAGAAGTTCATAGACTGTCAGACTGTCAGACTTCAGATTTGATGTCAGTCAGCTGTTGAACCATCTAAATAATGTTAATAATAATGCTAAATCTTTCAAATCGTAGACCATAGCTTTAACCACTTCTATAGTCTTATGTAATATGATACTGGCTTAAAGCATTATCAACCTGAACATTAAACATAGAATGTGAAACCTACCTGTGAGCCTGTGAGAAACCCAGAATTTCCAAAGGTAACTTGGATCACACAGATGCATAGTACGATCCAGAGGTCACACACCAGAACAGTCCCAAGGGACCGCACCTGGAAAAGAGACCAGACATGGGCAACTGTCATTGCAACTGTGGGCAGAAGTTATACATTTCAAACTGTCTGCATTATCACTCAAGGTGTTGACCTCTATGTGCATGGAACAAGAGTTGATAACTCATCTCCTTCTACCTTAGACCATGAACTTATCAATCATCACTCATATGTGTCAATATTTTTCGGTAAATGTAAGGCAGACTAGGAATGTGACACAGACACAAACGACAGAAGGTCACAGGCACTGTGTTACAGATACCCTGAAGGACCAAGGGACTTATTTATAAAGTTTGCTAAGCAAAAAAAAGTTGAATCAGGGGTCAAATGTGCATATGCATCTTTCACTCCAAACTTCCAGTCCTCAGATGACAAAACAAAGAAAAACATAGTTTATTAAGGCCCAAACATACTGAAGGTTCTAAGATGTTTGTTTTGAAGTGCACATTTGTTGAAATGGGAACATGCACAAAAAGCATTATGAGAAATCAATTCAGGAGGAATTCCATCCAGGCCTGGCGATTTATTTTTTGGCACTGCATCAAGAGCATCCTTGAGCTCTTTTAAAGAGATAGGAGCATCTAATTGGGAAGACTGCAAAGATGAGAGGGATAGTAAACTTAAAGAGTCAAGAAACTCCACCATTATATTGATTATATACTTGGTCCCATCCTTCTTGATTCTACAAATTACTCTTTTATGATTAGCTCTCTCCACAGGGATCAAAATATTGCTCTTACCTCTCTGCTTTGAAAAAAGGATAAAGATCCAATGGAGTGCGCTAGTTACCGTCGTTTATCCATTATTAATTGTGATGTTAAATTATTTGCCAAATTACACTCAAGGAAGTTAGATTCCTGCATTACATCTCTGATTCATCCAGACCAGACTGGTTTTATCAAGAGCCGTTTGGCCTCTGATAATATTCGCCGTTTATTACACATAATAGAGGCAGCACCCGAAGATCATCCTTGGGCAGTCTTGTCTTTAGACGCGGAGAAGGCATTTGACCGCGTAGAGTGGAGTTTTTTTATGAGCTGTTTTACACATTTTGGTTTTGGCTGTTCCTTTATAAAAATGGTTGGTACCCTCTTATTCCTCACCATCTGTGCGTGTTCAGACTGGTCACCCTGGCTCCTCTGCCTTTGTTCTGTCAAGAGGAACCAGGCAAGGCTGCCCTCTTTCGATTAAATGTTTTTATTCATTTGACAGGCAAAAATACATACAATGAAAAATAAGGACCTTTTCTTTGTATGTATGTTTTCTCCAGGTCTAAGTACAGTATGAGGTCCTTAAGCCACAGGGAGGCTTTGGGGGCAAACGGCAACTTCCATTCCAACAAAATTCTTCTACATGCTAGTAAGGATGCAAAGGCGATACTATCTTTAAAGTTGTTTCTAATTGTTGTTTGAGGGTCTGATAATACTCCAAAAAAAATGGCACAAGGCGTCAACTTCATATTTAGTGCTTCTGCAGATGTTTGAAAATAGCTGTCCAATAATCTTGCAGACGGGGACAGGACCAAAACATGTGTGTCATGTTTGCTGGTGTCATGTGACATCTGTTGCATGTATCTGCGATATTGGAATAAATTTTGGAGAGTTTGGAATTGGTAAAGTACACTGAACAAAAATATAAACGCAACACTTTTGTTTTTGCTCCCATTTTTCATGAGCTGAACTCAAAGATCTAAAACTTTTTTTATATACACAAAAGATCCGTTTCTCTCAAATATTGTTCACAAATCTGTCTAAATCTGTGTTAGTGAGCACTTCTCCTTTGCTGAGATAATCCATCCCACCTCAGGTGTGGCATATCAAGATGCTGATTAGACAGCATGAATATTGCACAGGTGTGCCTTAGGCTGGCCACAATAAAAGGCCACTCTAAAATGTTCAGTTTTGCTTTATTGGGGGGGTCTGGGGGGCGGGGGGTCAGAAAACCAGTCAGTATCTGGTGTGACCACCATTTGCCTCACATCTCCTTCGCATAGAGTTGATCAGGTTGTTGATTGTTGGGTTAAGGTTAGGCACAGGTGTGCCTTAGGCTGGCCACAATAAAAGGCCACTCTGAAATGTGCCGTTTTGCTCTGGTGGACATTCCTGCAGTCAGCATGCCAATTGCACGCTCCCTCAAAACTTGCGACATCAGGGATTCTGGGATGCCTCGTAGCTGAGCAGATGTGCCCGAACTGAGCTCTCTAACTTATCTTTCAAATCAACATAAAAAACAACGCTAAATTAAAAACTTGGAGTGGGTAAATATAACGTAACAGACTGCTGATGTGGGATGAAGGCTAGACTTCGAAACAAAGACCGAAAGGAAGACGTCAAAATTGTTGCTACCAAAAAAGGAGTTGTGGTGAAAGCTAACACTAGCCAAAACGAGTCAGGCATGGCCACGGACATTGCGAATTCAACATTGTGCGAATCTGAAGACTCTCAATCCATGGGGGTGCTTCCCGTTGTGCTCAGGGAAATTCGTGAGTTAAACAAGTCTCTTTCGGAGAAAACTGACTTGAATTCAGCACGGCTCCAAACTTCCATCAATGGAGTGAAGGCTACTTTGGATAACGTGCTAACGAGGGTGACGGAGGCCGAGAATCGTATCAGTGACACTGAGGACGCAGTAAGCGGGATTCAGCAGCTAACGAAGCAGCTGAAAAGCGACAACGACTTCCTCAAAAGAAAAATTGACCAGCTCGAAAATCACAGCAGAAGGAATAATGTTCGTATTGTGGGACTAAAAGAAGGCACCGAGGGTACGGACCCTGTGAAATTCTTCACAGACTGGATACCGGAGGTTTTGGGGGGCGACGGCTCAGACGCAGCAGTGCCGCGGCTGGAGGTTGAAATTGAACGAGCACACAGGACCATGGCTGCGGAGCCCAGACCAGGTGAGCCTCCCGTCTCAGCCCCAGACATGTTTTGATCCGTCTACTTCGGTTTCAAGATCGAGAAAAAATACTGGCTCTAGCCAAGAAGAAGGGGAATATCTGCTACAACAACATGAAAATCAGCTTCTTCCCTGACATGAGCCCGGAGTTGGCTAAACGCCGCAAGCAGCTTGTCCCCGCGCTACAAGCCATTAAAGCGAGAAACATCGCCAGCTACCTCATCTATCCTGCACGCCTGAAGGTCCAGCCAGACGCCGGAGGAACCCGCTTTTTCGATACTGCAGGAGATGCCTTTACATTCGTCAATAACCTGACGCAAGACGGGCAGCCTTCTCCCAGAGCTGATAAACGCGGAGCACCAACACCAAGTCCTGATAAATGAAGAATACCCGTCCATATTGCTTACGAGATCATTACACCGGCCCATTCTTAATGGTATGTACTGGAGAGGAACTGATTGTATAAGTGACTGATGTGACTGTTAATGTCGCCTGCTCAGGACCATTGCCCCGGAGACAAGTGAATTGGATCGACATTAGTCTCCACCCACCTGGCATTACAGTGAACTGGACTGGTTCTTTAACCGTCTATGATTTCATTTTATTTTGAATTTGTACCAGGGTGCCGGTGAGTACAACTATAAGTATGAAAGGCAATTGTTATGCTAAAAACTGAGCGTGTTATTAATTACAGTTCCTTTTGTTTTTGTTTTTTTTAAAAAATACAATCATCCATCTATCTGGGTCGCCAGGGATTGTATCTCTATGGGGGGATATAATAGCGTTTTGTTTCTTTTCTATACTCTAAATGTTATGAGAGCTCGCAGGTTCGGTTCATGAGTCTGAGTTTAGGAAGGATAGGCGAGCACCTTAGATTCTTCACACTGGTTCACGTTTGGTTGTCAGGATGGTAGACTGGCAATCGAGAAGAGTGGTGTGTATGTTATATGTTGTTTTTTTGTTTGTTAATCTTTTTGTCTTGTCAAATGTATCTTTATGTTTTACTTATCAGAGAGACCTATACGTAGAACATTCTTTCTCTATAGTATCATTGCTTGGTTATTTAGATAAAAGGGATAATAGTTTGGCTACTATTTATTATCACCTAAACTCATGTTAAGCCCATTGAAATTTGTAACATTTAATGTCAAAGGATTGAATAGCCCTATCAAAAGGAAAAAAATGTATACCTACCTTAAAAAATTAAAACCTGACATTGTTTACCTACAAGAAACGCACCTAACAGACAGCGAGAATAAAAAGCTGAAAAGAGATTGGGTAGGTCAAGTCTTCTTTTCATCATTTAGTTCAAAGTCGAGAGGAACAACAATTTTGCTGCATAAAAACGTCCCCTTTGTTGCTACTAAAACCATATCGGACCCTTCAGGTAGATATATCATGGTACAAGGGCAGATGTATTCAGAATCATGGACCTTTATGAATATTTACGCACCTAATTTTGACGATCATCCATTTATGCAGGAGATCTTTCTTCAGGTCTCCCAAGCGCCTGGTTTTCATTTGGTAGGAGGAGATTTAAATTTCTGTTTAGATACTGTGCTAGATAGATCTTCTGATAGACCCTGTCCTCTCACCAAATCAGCTAAAACTACAATTTCTTTTATGAGAGACTTAAATTTAATTGATGTCTGGAGGCAGATGCATCCACAGGATAGAGACTATTCATTTTATTCACACCCTCACAACTGTCATACCCGTATAGATAATTTTCTGATTTCGGGTCAAATATTTCATAGAGTGTTAGACATTGAATACCTTCCCAGACTGCTTAGTGATCACTCTCCTTTGGTGCTGTCTGTATCCATTCCTGACAAGGTAACTGGAAGGTACAGACGGAGGCTCAACCCTACACTTTTAAAACAACCTGAATTCTGTACTTTCATAAGAGAACAGATTGATTTTTTCTCTTTAACAAATAGACCATCTGCTCCTAATATTTTCATTTATTGGGACACATTAAAAGCCTTTCTGAGGGGCCAAATTATATCCTATACAAAAGGGTTAAAGAAGAAACACAGCGCTGAGCTTAACACTCTGGAACAACAACTTTATGCACTTGACAAAACATACCAAAATGCCCCAACTAAAGATCTGTACAGAGAATTGGTAAATCTGAAATTGAAATACAACACCATAAATACGTATCAAGCAGAGAGGGCAATAACTAGATCAAAGCAAAAATTCTATGAACTTGGAGAAAAAGCGCATAAAGTGCTAGCATGGCAGCTTAAAACTGAGGAAAGTAAACGAACAATTAATGCTATAGAAACACTGTCTAAAGTTATAACTTATAATCCCATGGAAATTAATGAGGACTTTAAAAAGTATTACATGGACCTTTATACATCACAAGCTCATGGAGATTTATCTAAAATGGAGTCCTTTTTATCCTCCATTGACTTGCCATGTTTATCAGAGGAAGACAGGGAGAGTATGGAGAAGCCCTTTTCTAGTGCTGAATTGTTGGACTCTATTAAATCACTTCCTGCAAATAAATCACCTGGGGATGATGGCTTTCCATCTGAATTTTATAAAGAATTTCAAGATCTTCTTACCGCTGCTGATGGAAGTGCTCGAGCAGAGCAGGAGGGACGGGTGCTTTCCGGACTCCTTCTCTCAAGCCGTTATTACAGTTATTCACAAAAAAGGGAAAGATCCTCAAAAATGTTCCTCTTATAGACCAATCTCACTCCTCAATACAGATTATAAATTAGTTACTAAAATGATAGTCAAAAGATTAGAAATGTGTCTTCCCAGGCTTGTCAACCCAGATCAAACAGGGTTTATTATAAATAGACTGTCCACTAATAATTTAAGGCGCTTATTTAACATAATACATCTTGCTAACAAGAATAAGATACCAAGTATCGCTGTCTCGCTGGATGCCGAAAAGGCTTTTGATATGGTCGAATGGTCATATCTATTTGGTGTTTTGAAGAAATTTGGTTTCAGTGCTGGGTTTATTGATTTGATAAAATCTCTTTACAGATCCCCTCAGGCTAGGGTTATTTCAAACGGGATCGCTTCTGGCTCATTCCGGCTATATAGAGGCAACAGACAGGGAGATCCGGCTAGCCCCGCCCTCTTTGCGCTTGCTATTGAGCCCCTGGCAGAGGCCATTAGAAGTAATCCTAATATATGTGGCTTTGAGATCGGCACTGATACACACAAGATTTCACTTTTTGCTGATGATGTTATTTTATTTTTGACTAACCCTGAACACTCTCTTTCTCACCTCCAGGAACTACTGGGTACATACAGTTCATTTTCTGGGTACACGGTTAACCTTGACAAAAGTGAGATTTTGCCGTTGTCTGTATTTGATTTCAGTAGAGTTAAGCATAAATTTCCTTTTAAATGGTCTCCTATGGGTTTTAAATATCTGGGTGTGTTTGTTGACAGTAACCTTAAAAATCTTTACAAGCTCAATTTAGTTAGTCTGCTCCAAAAGGTGGGAGGAGATTTGAAAAAATGGATGGATTTGCCTCTTACATTACTTGGTAGACTCAATGTCATAAAGATGAATATCCTGCCTAGGTTCCTGTATATGTTTCAGTCACTTCCGATTCATGTCCCAATAGCATTCTTTTCCTCCCTTAAAAAATTAATCAGACAGTTTATTTGGCATGGTAAGACTCCAAGACTCAGCATGGATAAATTAACACTGGATTATGAGGATGGAGGTCTGAAACTCCCCAATTTTCAGTTGTATTATTATGCTGCTCAATCCAGATTCCTGGCACAGATGTTTGACGCGGGTCCTTCTCCTTCATGGCTCAATATTGAAAGGATAGAGATGAAAGAGGAGATACCAACACATTTATTGTACAAATGGGATAAAAAAAACCAATCAAAACTGCAACTGATAATCCTTTAATCATCCATTCAATCCAAGTTTGGTATAAAGTCCGTGAACTTTTTAAGATAGAAGGATTTCTTTCTCCTAAAACCCCATTATGGGGAAATGGATTGCTACCAATGATCCTTCAGAGTGGCAACTTTAGATCTTGGCAGGAGAAAGGCATTTGCCACCTAGAACACTGCTATAAAGATGGAGTTTTTATGTCTCTAGAACAGTTTAAAGAAAAGTACAGATTAACAAATAAAGATTTCCTTAGTTATCTCCAGTTACGTGATTTTATTAGAGCCAATCAAAAAGGAAATTGGGATTTACCCCCCATGTTTCCAGTTGAGCATCTGTGTCATGCTGGCCAACCATTATTTAGAACTATCTCAAGGGTGTATACAGCTCTTTTGTCGACTTTATCGATACCAGATAGGGACAGGTCAAGGGTTAAATGGGAGAAGGACCTGGGAATAACTATCGAGGAGCAGTTATGGAGGAACTTGTGCAGAGATGGGGTCACCACTACTTTAAATGCTAGGCACAGGTTGATACAATTCAACTTCCTGCATCAGCTGTATATTACCCCACATAAATTACACAAATACAACTCCAATATATCACCTCTCTGTTTTAGATGTGGCATGGAGGAAGGAACATTCCTTCATTCTACCTGGCAGTGTTCTAAACTGCAGGGGTTTTGGCAGGGGGTATGTGAAACTTTATCAAACATCCACGGGGTTACGTTTCCACTGGACCCTGAAATTTGTCTACTAGGGAACTTTACTAACTCTAATCTTGAGACAAATTATGCAAAGAAACTCACAGAAATCCTTTTGACAATTGCTAAGAAATGTATTGCGATAAAGTGGAAATCAGATGCCCCTCTTCCAATTAAAATGTGGCTTTGTGAAATCAATAGCTGTGTACCCCTAGAGAAAATCACCTATTGGATGCAGAAAAGAAGTAAGACTTTTTATAAAAATATGGCAACCATTTTTAATTTATATGGAAAATATACCAGCACACCAGGTTGACTAATTTCCCTGTATTTAAGTTAGGCTTGGCATGATCTATGAGCAGTTATGCTACCTTTTGTCTCTCTTTGTATTGTTGATTATTGCATGATGTATTTTATTTATTAAGTTATTACTATTATTTTTATCATTATTGTTGTGTTTTGGGGTTTTTTTTCCCCATTGTCCAGTTATTGTGAGTTTATTTTAATTTTACGTGTCCACCTTGTGGATATTGACTTTTTTTCCTGATTTGGTTTTGTTTTGTTTTGTCCTGTCAGTTTGTAACCATAACCTCGTCCTTGTTCTTGGAAAAATTCAAAAATAAAATACTCAAAAAAAACCCCCCAAAAAACTTGCGACATCTGTGGCATTGTGCTGTGTGATAAAACTGAACATTTTAGAGTGGCCTTTTATTGTCTCTGGATACGACACGTAAACGATACGTATACGACAGCGTGTTCCAGTTCCTGCCAATATCCAGCAACTTCGCACAGCCATTGAAGAGGAGTGGATCAACATTCCACAGGCAACAATCAACAACCTGATCAACTCTATGCGAAGGAGATGTGAGGCAAATGGTGGTCACACCAGATACTGACTGGTTTTCTGACCCCCCCGGACCGCCCCAATCAAGGGCGTAGGTTTGGTCTCAGCTTTGGTAGTGACATTACCAGGGGTGGACTGGGACAAAAATTCAGCTCTGGCATTTTCTGTCCAGACCAGCCCACTATATTATCAGCGGACACCACGAAGAAGTCCACAAATCTCGTGGCGTCCTTTCTCACACATACTACAAAGGAGAGTCATATTCCTTGATAGCAGTTAACAAATAAAGCACGTAGCTATGAACTCAAGGACTAAAACTGACAGCTATAGCAATCAACCAATCAATCTTTGTTCATTATAGTGTCAAATCACAACAGAAGTTATGTTATGACCAGGGGTGGGACGAGACTAACGGGAAGAACCCAAAACCAGAGACGGGGTGGAGTTTTTCTCACATCATTACTTACATTTGCACAACAGTTGGTGCATTTCTCAAAACAATTAGTACAAACTGCAAAACCTTGTTGATAACCTGCAAAAGCATGTCACATGCTCAAAATAGAGGTCATTCCTCAAAACCAAGTATTCCTATCAATGAAAGTGTGTGTGTCATAAAAAAAAGTCCTGACACCATCATTTATGAACAAGGTAGTCAAATGGCTTTGTCGTGTTTTCATTAGGACACTTTACTAGTGTTTCCCAATGCAAAAAAGCCAGATCTTTGTGACCTGAAAATGCTCAAGACTATACACTAACACTATACACAGCCATTTGAAAACTACAGTAAAAGTAACACATTTACACACAAATTATACCTATTAGATAGTTATCACCTCAGTAAACAATAAATGAATTGAAAGATTACAATAAATTCAATGGTAAATATTGCAAATTAAATTTATTATTTGCTACAGGTTTACTTGTGTTTTGTATCTCTGTTTACAGCTCATCAGGCCACGTGAATGTTTACTGTTGCTATGGCAACAAGAGACCGCTGACGTTAGCATCTGTTAGCTAGCTTAGCTAAATCATCTGAACAATAATAACCCATAATATCACAATTCGGCGTATTTGAACAAAATCAACCACAACTACCAACAGTCACAGCCCTTTAACTCTGGGCTGATGTGCTGCCACATGTTAGATTGTCAAAGTTAGAAAATAACGACTTCAGTCCCTGAGGAGCTACGTTAGCATTAGCGGCAGCTACGTTCATCAGTATGCAGTTAGTGAGGTCGCATCACATTGAATGTAAAAACGTTTTTTTACTTTGTTTTGGACATGTCTCAAACATTTAGCCGAGCCAGCCCCAGGCTGACGTTACTGACCCTGTCTGCCTCCACTCGCTCATCATCGTCAGGTCCTCCTCCCTCGTCTCCCGGCGCAGCAGCACCTGTGGCTGCTGGCGGGTCGGTGTCACTGGTCCCGGCACCAAAAAGCTCCGTCAACTTCGCACATTTAGCAGCCTCCACCTCCAGAGACTTCGACTTTTTAATCGCTGTTTCTCAGCTGTTTCTTCCTCTTATCCATTTCAAGTAGCGGACACAGTTTGGAAGATGCTCACTACCACCACTCACTAACGTTACTACTGGCTCAGCAGCAGACAAATATTGGTAGTGACTATTTTGCAATCCTCGAACATTGGTTGTGACATGTCACGACCATCTATATAGAAACCTACGCCCATGGCCCCAATAAAGCAAAACTGCACATTTCAGAGTGGCCTATTATTGTGGCCAGCCTAAGGCACACCTGTGCAATATTCATGCTGTCTAATCAGCATCTTGATATGCCACACCTGTGAGGTGGGATGGATTATCTCGGCAAAGGAGAAGTGCTCACTAACAAAGATTTAGACAGATTTGTGAACAATATTTGAGAGAAATGGATCTTTTGTGTATATAGAAAAAGTTTTAGATCTTTGAGTTCAGCTCATGAAAAATGGGAGCAAAAGAAAAAGTGTTGCGTTTATATTTTTGTTCAGTGTAAATACGGTGGACAACCTTAAATTGTATCAAATTAAGCCTGGAGCAAGATGTACTGTTATTTACTCGAGTTAATGCAGAGTCCCAGTCACTGTCATCTATAACTCTGCTAAGTTATACTTCCCAATCTTTTCTGATTTTATCAAGAGATGTCTCTCTAAGATGGGAGATTAAGGTGTACATTTTTGAGATAAGGCCTTTCTGATTTGTGGGAATGTCCAAAATTGAGTCAATTACTGAGTTAGGTGGAATATTGGGGAAAGAGTTGCTATTAGATTTAACAAAGTTACGGACCTGGAAGTATCGGAATAGGTGAGAATTTGGAAGGTTACATTTTCCACATAGTTCACTGAAGCTAGCGAAGACATTATTAACATAGAGGTCCCTTAGCCTGACAAGGTCTGAACTCTGCCATAGAGAAAAGGCATTATCTGTGCTGGGAGGGAGGAAAAGATGATTAATATGGATGGGGCTGTGATCAGACAATCCTTGGAGTCCAAAAGTACATCTAAATTGAAACCAAATGTTAAGGGTGGAGACGACAATTTGGTTACATGTAAACTGGGATGACCAAAAGGGCAATTTTGATGTAAGCAGAGCTAAGAGTGAGGTAGAGCAAGATTTAGCTTCCAGTTTACACCAGTTTAATTCAGGTTCAGGCTGCCCTCTTTCACTGAGTCTCTTTGCTTTATGTCTGGAGGGACTGATCCTTTTACGAGGGTCAGTGTCGAGGCAAAGCCAGCTTTGTACTGACCCTCGTTACTGAAGCAGTCCGATGTGAAGTGGTTAGCACACACAAACAAACTTACAGGAACCGTAGCCGGCACGTTGTCGTTAAAAATGAAACGCAACCACTGTCTCTTCTGTTCTTCTGTAGCTGGGACAGAATATAGGCACTTATGTTGATTTTTACAACCAACAACAGAGCAATGTGCTTGTCTAGCTCTGAGCGACGACATTGCGAAACACTGCTATCTTACCGCTGGACACACCGAACTTCACCTCGGGGATGAACGTGTTTTCGCGCAGAGGAGCCTGGCCTATGCAAATCACTCCTGTCGTTACGTAACAACAGGAGCTGAATTTGAACAGCCTGTAGGAGCCCCGTTTTACCAGTGGGTAGGCTGCAGAGACGATGCAGGACTGGTTTGCTTTCCTCATTCTGGGAGTTAGTAGGCTCAGGGAGGACCAGTTTATATATGTAGAGACCAGAGAAAACGTGTTTTTCATAATATGGGACCTTTAAGCTTCGCACAGCACTTAAAATATATGGTGTTCCCTGGAGTACACCTCTCCCTCATCACCCCTTGGTAGTAGTTCTATCTAACAGTACTAGATTGGTAGCCTCAATTTATGGTAAACTTTCCTCACATAACTACAAAACCATTCCAATAACTAGTAGTTGGGAAAATGATTTTAAAGCTTCTAAGTTAGAATGGAATTGGTCAGTCATTTGGAACACTATTTTATTCATCAAAAAACCTGGGTCATCAAATCATTCATTATAAGTTTATACATAAGTTTTACTTTACTCCAGAACATATATGCAAATTAAAAATGATTGACAGTTACTTGTGTGCTAAATGTACTAACTCAGCAATAGGGGATTTTTTACATATGTTTTGGTTCTGTTCTGCTGTTATACCTCTTTGGGTTTTTATAAATAACATTGTTAGCACTGTTATTGATAAAGTTCTTCCCACTTGTCCTGTTTTTTATCTTATTGGATACAATCCAAGCATATCACTGTCATTTCAGCAGAAGCAAATCATACTGGCAGCTTCTACTGCTGTGAAAAAACTATCATTAAAAATTGGTTTGAATCTGTATTCAATATGAGGAGAACCTGGCTTACTTTTTTTTTTCGACTTCTCCCTTCTTGAAAGGTCAACAGCCAGAATCAACATTGCTAGAGCTGATACTGTACTTAACTGGTCCAAAGCTATTGGTTTAATTCAGGAGTTCTTAAAGTAGAATACATTTATTTATTTACTCATGTTTTTCTTTCTTTATACTGGATTGTTATGGACTGTTATTTAAGATGGTTGTGGGGAGGAATTTTATTATGTACCAACCATCATTTCTGTAGTACCATTGTATCATTGTATCTCCAGTGCCATGAATTCTGTCTATAATATCTATATTTTATTTGTGTGTATTAGCCAGTTGTATATCTCTGATCAGGATATGTCCATTGTCCGCATATAATTGCGTAGCAGTTCTATATTTTTTATGTCATTTTTTTTTCCTCTTTGCTGTTGTCTTTGATGTTTTTTATGTTTGTTAGGAATGTGTATTTACTTGTATGAGATTGCAGCTACTTATAGGTGATCTACAGTCTTCTTTATATGTTTGAATTTTGCTTAAATATATTAAATAAATATTTGTTCACAAAAAAAAAACAGACATCCCTGAAGAGATCTGAAGGATACACAGAGGCCGCAGGGGAGGAATAAAGCAGCGGAATCCAAGAGCAAGGTCGAGACAACGGAGGCTTACGGAGAAGAGGAGATATACGCCGTGTCTTCCCTCTCTCATCATGGGCAACGTTAGATCGCTGGCTAATAAAATGGAGGCGCTAACGGTGCTAGTCAGGAGTCAGAGGGAGTACCGGGAGTGTAGTTTAATGTGCTTTAAGGAGACATGGCTGCACCAGGACATTCCTGACCACAATGTTTTGAGGTTATGGACTGGCAGTCACTTTGTGAGCCACATGGAGAGGGCATTGATGGGCTCACAGAGTGCATCACGGATTATATCAACTTTTGTGTAGACTCCACTGTTCCAGCTGAGACTGTGCATTGTTACCCAAATAACAAGCCGTGGGTAACAAAGGACATCAAAGAAATCCTCAATGTGAAGAAGAGGGCTTTCAGAGCTGGCAATAGGGAGGAGGTGAGAACAATACAGGGACACCTAAAGGTGAAGATCAGGGAGGCTAAAGAAAACTAGGAAGCTGGAGCGGAAACTTCAGCAGAACACACAAGAGTGGTCTGGAGAGGAATGAGGACCATCACTGGATTCAGGTCAGCTGGCAATAGAGGAGTTGAAGGCAGCATGGCCCAGGCCAACAAACTCAATCTGTTTTTTAACAGATTTGATACAGAGACCCCTGCACCCCCTGCTAACACTACCATCAATCCTACTGCTGTCTGCCAACTACCACCTTCTCCTGATGGTGTCAGCCCCTGGGTGCTCAAAGCCTGTGCCCCCCAGCTGTGTGGAGTACTTCACCATGTCTTCAGCATGATCCTGAGTCTACAGAGGGTCCCTGTGATGTGGAAGACGTCTTGCCTTGTCCCTGTGCCGAAGACGCTGCGTCCCTGTGGCTTCAAGGACTACAGACCTGTGGCATTGACCTCCCACATCATGAAGACCCTGGAGAGACTCGTCGTGGAGCAGCTCCGGTCCTTGGTCAAACCACTCTTGGACCCCCTACAGTTCGCCTATCAGCCCCAACTTGGAGTTGAGGATGCCATCATCTACCTGCTCAACCGTGTCTACGCCCGCCTGGACAAGCCGGTGAGCACTGTGAGAGTCATGTTTTTTTTTTACTTCTCCAGTGCATTCAACACCATCTGTCCAGCTCTACTGGGTGAGAAGCTGACAGCGATGCAGGTGGATTCCCCCCTTGTGACCTGGATTATTGACTATCTGACTGGCAGACCGCTTACAACACTGTGTATCAGATAGAGTGGTCAGCAACACCGGGGCCCCACAGGGGACTGTCCTCTCTCCCTTCCTCTTCACTCTCTACATCACAGACTTCAACTACTGCACAGAGACCTGTCATCTCCAGAAGTTCTCGGATGACTCAGCAATAGTTGGATGTATCAGTGAGGGTGCTGAGGATGAGTACAGGACTACTGTGGACAACTTTGTCACATGGTGTGAGCAGAACCATCTACAGCTCAATGTGACAAAGACCAAGGAACTGGTTGTGGACCTGAGGAGGACCAAGGTGCCGTTGACCCATGTTTCCATCCAGGGGGTCAGTGTGGACATTGTGGAGGATTTTTAGTATCTGGGGTCCACATTGATAATAAACTGGACTGGATAAAGAACACTAACGTCCTCTAAAGGAAGGGACAGAGTTGTATCTATTTTCTGAGATGGCTGAGGTCCTTCAACATCTGCTGGACTATGCTCAGGATGTTTTATGAGTCTGTGGTGCTATCCTCTATGCTGTTGTGTGCTGGGGCAGCAGGCTGAGGGTAGCAGATGCTAAAAGACTGAACAGACTAATCCGCAAGGCCAGTGATGTTGTGGGAGTGGAGCTGGACTCTCTGACGGTGGTGTCAGAGAGGAGTATGCTGTCCAAGTTACATGTCATCTTGGACAATGGCCACCATCCATTCCATGACGTGGTGGTCAGCCACAGGAGTACATTCAGTACTAGACTGATCCCACCAAGATGCACCACAGAGCACCACAGGAAATCATTCCTGCCTGTGGCCATCAAATTGTTCAACTCCTCGCTCTGAGTGTCAGACACTCTGAGTCAATAGGAGGACTCTGGACGCTTTGATTCTCTCTAATGTGCAATAATTAAGACAAACAATGTGCAATAACCCAGATATTTTCAACTGTAGCATTATTTATTACACTGTATATATGGATATATTCTAGTAGAATGTACATTTCTTGTATTTTTGTTCTGTTTTTGTTGTTCTTGCTCATATATAGTTTTATTATGATTATTAGGGTTCTAACCCCGAAGGGGTAGAACCCTTCTAAGATTGCACCGGTTTATTAGGGTTCTAACCCCGAAGGGGTAGAACCCTTCTAAGATTGTGCCGGTTTATTATTATTATTAGTAGTATTAGGGCCCGAGCAGGGAACCTGCAAGGACCCTATTGTTTTTGTAGTGATTTTTTTTTTCTTTGTCGCAAATGAACGCATTTTTCACTGCCTGAACATACCCCAAAACTCACCAAACTTGGAATATATGTCACACCTGCTGAAAAATTTTATAATCTGTTGTTGTTGTGAATTTCAACCACTAGGTGGCGCTATAATCAAGGAAAGTGCGTTTTGGCTTATAACTCCCACATACTTTGTCGCACATTCAAAAACCTTATATCCACACGTTCAGTGAATTGTGCTGAATCTCGTGATACAGGCCATATATACGCCCATTTCCGCCTACCGTTTTATTTCGCAAATTCAAGAAATGTCGCAAACCTACTTTTTCGAACTCCTCCCAGGCAATTTCCCCAATTTGCATGAAACTTTGCACACAGCATTTGTGGACCCTCCTGACAAAAAGTTATTAAAAGAATTTTGATATTCCAAAGAATACTCAAGTTATTAAATAACAACTTCCTGCAGATTTCGTTCCAAACAGTAAGTGTTGCATATCTCCCCATTGGTTTGTCCGATTGACATAAAACTCAGGATACTACTTCCACATGAGCCCCTAAGGCTCTGTGCAAAATTTTGGCGGATGACCACTAGGTGGCGCTTTTTAAATTGAAGTATTTTATATCTCCACATCGGTTGGTCGAATTAACACGAAGCTTGGTACACTCATTGCCAATGCCCTCCTGAGGATAGCTGACAAAGGTGTTACCGATCTGACACTAGGTGGCGCTCTGGTGCCAGTCTAATTTTATATTTGGCACTGTGCCCACACCATAACACTTATGGATATGAAATTGATAGGGGTGGTATAGACTGACCCTGTAACTCACACACCAAAAATGACCAGCAGGTGGCGCTATTATCAACACAAAGCCATTTTTGGCTAATAACTCCCACATAAAATGGAGCACGTTGTTAATCCTTATATCTACGTGTTCCCTGCATGCAACTGAATTGTGTGATGTGGCCACGCCCACTTTCACGCTAGAATTCCATTCGCAAAATGTTGCAAACCTACTTTTTCGAACTCCTCCCAGGCAATTTCTCCAATTTGCACTAAACTTTGCACACTGCATCTGTGGACCCTCCTGACAAAAACTTATTAAAAGAATTGTGATAGTCCAAGGAACGCCCAAAATATGAAACAACAATTTCCTACACATTGTGGTCAAACAGACAGTCTTCCATATCTTGATGAAATACATTCCCATTAACACTAAAGTTTTTTTAATTGTGTTCCATGGCCCAATGACGGTTTGTGAAATATTTGGTGCAAATCGGCCAATAGGGGGTGCTTTTATTGCTAAATGACGAAAGAACAGCTTGACTGCCTTCACTTTTGATTCCTCAACGGAAGCTGTTGCATGAACAAGCCTCGAAAGCAGCATGGCCCGACAGCAGCATGTAATGACAGCAGCATGCCCCGACATGCGTGGACTGCGAGGGCCCGTTCATCGCTGCTTGCAGCTTTAATTATTATTGTTATTTGTTGTTTGCCGCTTGAGCTCAAATTCCTGTGAGCTGGAATGGGCCAGAAACTTGAAACTTGGCCCAATGATTGGAAATGATGTGCATCATCTTTTATTAAAATATGAGCCCAGTCGGCCAGATGGTGGCGCTGTAGTTAAGGCTTGAAAATGCGTTTTTCAGAAGGCCACGCCCCTCACACTGTAAGTCTGATTGAGTTGAAATTTGACACACAAGTCCAGCTCAATGTGCTCTACAAAAAAGCCTCTTGGACCGCCTGACTAGATTTTTTGCTAATTTGCATAATGTGAAAAACAGTAAAATGAATAAAACTTTTGAAAGATTGACCCTATCAACACCAAATTTGGTATACAGCCTCGGGGGATGAAAATACAAGTTTCTCCTACAAATGAGCCAGATTGGTCAAAAAACATGGCCGCCACGGACCAATGAATTTTCGCAATGGGCGGAGCTTAGAAATGATTGGCCATAACTCCTATACCCTTTGCCCTATCATCACAAAACTTGGTGGGCAGGTTCACAACGGGACTGGGAATCTGCCTACCAAAGTATTTTGAGCTCAACATATAGGGGGCGCTATAAATGCCACACATGCGTATCTCAAAGACCATTGGACGGAATTTCACCAAATTTGGTATGCATGCTCTAGGGGTGACTATTAACTAATATCTTGACTGCCATGTTGATAGGTGAAAGTGGGCGTGGCCTGTTCGTCATTAACCGTCATTGTTTGCGTTTTAATAATTTACGGCGAGCCGGAAGGACCTAGAGACACGAAACTTGGTACGTCGAGTATAAATGACATCCAAATGCTGCTCGAAACATTTGATCCCAATCGGCCTAATGGGGGCGCTATAACATAGAGTGTAAACTTGGAAAGGCTCTCCCCGCCAAGCCATAAGTGCTATTGACTTGAAATTTTTCGTACACATCCTCCTGATAGTCCTCTACAAAAAAAGCCTCTTGCACCATGAAAGCCACTATTAAAGATTTTTGGCTAATTTGCATAACTTTAAAAACAGTCAAATGAATAGAACTTTTGAAATATTTATGCTATCAACACCAAATTTGGTATATGGCATCAGGGGACCGAGACAGTCATTTCTCTTATTGATGAGCATGATTGGTCAAAAGACAAGGCCGCCGTCAAGCAAAATATCCTTGCAAAGGGCGGGGCATATGTACATATGTACATATGTACACTCACACTTGCTTCTGTGAAGCCTTACAGAAAATATATTTTACTGCCTCTCCCATACACATCCATTATTATCTGGAGATTTCTCCCAAAATTATCATGATCGTGGAACTGTGATTACTTAAACATTATAATACCTATTGAAACTTTGAAATACACATCAATAGGTAAAATTTGAATTTATATTTGAATGTTCAAATGGAGTCTCTATGTGAAAGTATAACACAAATGCCATTAGCATGTAGCTGAAAACCCAATTTGGAGAAATCTGGGGCTTATCATGGGTATGTGTTGCACAGATCTTTGAGGAACACGGCTGCCGATGTCATCAACTGCGGGGGATGAGAGTCAGGGTGGCTGGTTTGGGACGAAAGAGGTTAGAACCCGCAGATTGCCGCTTGCGGCTATATTTATTATTACTATTATTATTATTATTTGCATATATTATCTGCATATTTCTGGATCTAATGGAAGCAATTTCCCCTCAGATCAATAAAGTATTTCTGATTCTGATTCTGATTCTGATACACTACTTCCTTGGGCATGTGCCTCAGCTTGAACATATCTGCAGGACTACAAGACTGTTCGATTTTTCTCTTATTTTCTGTGTCCTGTGGAGATAAGCACTGTAAAGCTGTATCTTTAGTCTGACTTTGAATCTCAAAAAACACTTCTCCCATTGATAAAACAGAACTATTCACATTAGACTGACTGAATCCAGCTGCCTTGAGTTGTGCGACAGCAGAGGCACACATATCTAAAGTGCTCCTGTTGGACTTTCTCAACAGTTCAGATGTCGTGGTTGTTTCATCTATGTTAGCTGTCACAGATGTTGCTAACTCATCTACATTTGGTGTCATCAACTCTCCTGCACCGCTTACATGAAGATCAGTGTGAACCTGTTGGTCAATATACTCAGTGTGCTCAGTGTTTACTGTTTCCTAAAACCAGAGAAAGTCCCTAACACAGTCACATCCAGTTTGAGCACATTTAAGGCAAATATTTTTTAAACCTAATTCTTCTTAACTCCAACAGCCAGGACACAGGGTTGATCGCTGGCAGTGATGGTATCAAGATGCTCTTGGATGCTTGTTCCAGTCTGAGAAGACAAATTCACATGGAGATAAAAAAAAGTAGTTTCTACAAAAAGTAACTTCTATGTTACTTTTATATATTGGCTTCTATTCTAGTTAAACGCGCATAGCTATTTTATTTTAGTGTTATATTTTTATGTTAATATTACTATTTTACCAAATAGGGGTTATTAACACTCCTGGCCACAAGATGGCAGCAACAACAACCATTCCTACCAATAAACTAGGTTTATATGGCCTGTGGATTAGACAGTAGAATCCGGGTGCATATTAAGCAAGTGTTGCTACAGTAGTTATAATTATATGATTAACAGTTTATATTATACTATGATGAAAAGCAGCATCATATAGTCAAAAAAAAATTACAAACCTTTTTGAAGACCACAAGATGCTTCTCTGCTTGGGATGCCTATATGGGGATGGAATACTGACATAAACCGTGCACGTGCAATGAGACTTGCAAATGGGATCCGCGCGCGCGCAAATTAAACATCTGCACGCGCATTTTTTTTTTCGAGCGCTTTCAAAGCACTCGCAAGCTATTTTGTATCCTGCATCTCTGCCCACTGGAGCAATATTGTAGCCTGCCAGGAGAAAAATAGCTCAAGCCTGCGCAGAGTCCGCTCGCAATACTTTCCCCTGCTTGCGCGTGCGCAGACTGCTCGCTCGCGAAACTCTCCTCTCCTCGCTTGGAAAAATTTCCCCTGTTCGCGCGCGAGTGATTTTTTTTTAGTGGGCGGTTTTTGTTAGCAAGGGGGCAGGCCTGGGGGGCATGCCAATCACCATTGTATCCCTGAATATAATTGGTTGAGCGAATTCGCCAAGTAGTGTGTCTGACCATTGTGACTACTGAAGTCAGACACACCTGGATTAATCGGTTTGTCCAATAATGTAAGACAGGAAATAAAGGAGCTAGCTTAAGTTAAGGAAGTAGTGGAGTTGTGCATAAGGACTGCGGCAAAAAAAAAAAAGAAGAAGAAGAAGAAGCCCGTGGTCCGACCTGACCCGAGGTTATTAATGTTTTCGATCCGAACCCAGCACGTCCGGACAGTGTTGTTCGAGCCTGACCATTGAGAGCTTGGACTGACCCAAGGAAAGAGCTGGAGCCTGTATGGCTACAGTCTGTGGTCGGAGCAACACATTTATTTGGAAGTTTAATCACTAGTTAACTTAAAATGAATGTGTGCTCCAGATCCAGCTCTTTCCCTCTATTACTCTTTTAAACAGTAATAATGAGTTGATTATATTGTATTTTTTCCATCTTTGCTGAGCATAAGATTTGTTCAGAATTAAATAAAAGCCTCTCCCATATAGACGCCTGTCTCAAATATAGGCTAGCAGCTGGAGAAATAGCCTACTATATTGACACACACTTGCATCTGGACATAGGCCTATGTGCTGCTCTCATATCGAGAGTTGCTGACGCCTATTATTAACTATAGGCCTTCTATCTTTTTTTTTTCTTTTTTTTTTAAATAATTTTTTAATATTACGTTTATAATTTTCAGGGAGAAAGAAGTAGATCTAGAATATGAACAAAACAGTTTTACCGAAATAAAAAATGTACAGTCTGTGTGCAACAGGATCCAAGTTACAAAAAATTATCAGCGTTTTATCAGAAAAACGATGGAGGAAAGAAAAGACAGCACTCAGACAAACATACTGAAGTTCATTGCTCTGTGTGACATTTTGCAAACATTCAAGTCAAGACACCAAATCACAATACATGTCATTCAGGCATTCAGGGCTGTGTGGTTTGTCCCGTTTGTCCTAGTGGTGTTGCCGTACCTTGCTGTCCACTTGGCGAATTCGCTCAACCAATTATATTCAGGGATACAATGGTGATTGGGATGCCCCCCAGGCCCGCCCCCTTGCTGACAAAAACCGCCCACTAAAAAAAATCACTCGCACGCGAGCAGGGGAAAGTTTTCCGAGCGAGGAGAGGAGAGTTTCGCGAGCGAGCAGTCTGTGCACGCGCGAGCAGGGGAAAGTATTGCAAGTGGACTCTGCGCACACTCGAGCTGTTTTTCTCCTGGCAGGCTACAATATTGCTCCAGGGGGCAGAGATGCAGGATACAAAATAGCTCGTGAGTGCTTTGAAAGCGCTCGAAAAAAAAAAAAATGCGTCAAGTGTTTGATTTGCGCGCACGCGGATCCCATTTGCGTGCGCGCAAGTCTCATTGTGCGGTTTATGTCAGTATTCTATCCCCATATGCCTAGATCTTTCCTGGTCTCTTCCACCCCCGAGCAGAGGGTGGAAATTAGGTGCAAAAACCTTAAACAGAAGACAGATCACTGTCCCAACCTGTAGTAACAGAAGTTTGTTGTTAACACACTTGAATTAAGTGGACCATCTTCAAAATTCCGTGCATCTGCAATATCAGCAGCATTTTTCTAAATACTGAAAAGATAGCAGTTCTGCATCATCACCAAAGCTCCCCCACTCTAAAATGTGTTACAGCTGAGCACAGTGCTTCTGAGGTTTTGTTCAATATTAGATTTGATTAGATTAGATTCAAGGGTTGGTCGTCAACGGGGTGTGGAGTTCAGTAGGGTGACAGACGCAGGGAAAAAGCTTCCCCTGAACCTACTGGTCCGGGTACGGAGAGACCTGTAGTGCATCCCGGAGGGGTGTGTGCCACCATTTGATTTTCTGTAGTCCACAATGAGCTCTTTGGTCTTCTTGGTGTTGAGAGCCAAGTTGTTGCTGGCGCACCTTGCTGTTAGGTGCTGGACCTCCTCCCTGTAGGCCGACTCATCGTTATTGCTGATGAGACCAATCACTGTTGTGTCGTCTGCAAACTTAACAATGGTGTTTGAACCATGTGCAGGTATGCAGTCGTAGGTGAAGAGGGAGTAAAGGAGGGGGCTCAGCACACATCCTTGTGGAACGCCAGTGCTCAGGGTGAGGGTTGAGGAGGTGTGGTTATCTAACCTAATAGACTGTGGTCTGTTGGTTAGGAAGTCCAGAGTTTGGAGGTGATGATGGTGTTGAATGCTGAACTGAAGTCGATGAACAGCATTCTCACATAGTTGTCAAGGTGGGAGAGGGCGGAGTGAAGCGCCGTGGAGATGGCATCTTCTGTACTCCTGTTCTGGCGGTAGGCGAATTGGAAGGGGTCCAGTGTGGGTGGTAAACTGGTTTTGAGGTGAGCCAGGACCAGCCTCTCGAAGTACTTTGTGATGATGGGGGTGAGTGCAACTGGGTGGAAGTCATTAAGGCTCGCTGCAGTGGAGTGTTTTGGCACCGGCACAATGGAGGTGGTTTTGAAGCATGCAGGGACAGCTGCTTGGGCTAGTGACAGGTTGAATATGTCAGTCCAGACCTCAGTCAGCTGCACAGCACAGGCCCCGAGGACACGTCCGGGGACACCATCAGGACCAGCAGCCTTCCGTGCATTAACCCTGCTCAGTGCCGCACGCACGTCAGTGGGAGAGAATGTGAGGGGCTGGTGGTCTGCAGGGAGCACAGCCTTGATGGCCACCTCCTTGTTGTCCCTGTCAAAGCGGCCATAGAAGTGGTTAAGCTCATCAGGTAAGGAGGTGTCGCTGGATGGAGAGGAGGTGTTGGTGGGTTTTTAGCCTGTGATGGCCTGGATGCCTTGCCACATGCGTTGGGGGTCAGAGTTGTTCTTGAAGTGTTCCTCAATCCTTAGCTTGTGGCTGTGCTTGGCCTTTTTGATGCCCTTCTTCAGGTTAGCCCTGGATGAGCTATAGGCCCGAACATCACCGGATCTGAAGGCGGTGTCACGTGCTTTCAGCAGGAGTCGGACCTCTCTGTTCATCCATGGCTTCTGATTAGGGAATGTGGTGATCTGTTTGAGGGTGGTAACACTGTTGATGTTGGAGTTGATACAGTCCAAAACGGAGGAGGCATATAGGTCAATGTCCGTGTGGGAGTCGAGGGTGGCCTGAGTGGCAAACATATTCCAGTCAGTGTTTTCAAAACGCCGCTGAAGTGCAGAGTCTGCTCCCTCTGGCCAAACTTTGACTGTCCTCACTGTGGGTTTAACACATCTGATGAGTGGAGAGTATTTAGGAAGTAGGAACAGTGAGAGGTGGTCAGATTGACCTAGGTCGGGGAGGGGGACAGCTTTGTAGGCATCAGCCATGTTTGTGTAGACATGGTCCAATGTCTTGTCTCCTATGGTGGGATAGGAGACATGTTGGTGAAATTTGGGTAGTTCAAGTTGGAGTGATTGAAGTCACCCGCAACAATAAAGGCTGCCTCGGGATGGAGAGCCTGTTGTTTGCTAATAGCGGTATGCAGTTCTTTCATTGCAATCTTAGCATTAGCATCAATATACAGTACAAGTCAAAAATTTGGACACGCCCTCTCGTTTAGGTGAATGGTAAGGTATGCCCAAACACTTAACTGGTACTGCATACACAATGTTCTCTTACATTTCCACAGATATATTATTGTTATATCTGAAATTCAGCTTTATGCTATTTATTCATGATTTTAATATATAACAAGTCCATAAGTGCAATAAAACAGAAACAGTATGCTTACAAGAAGCTTACCAAAGTCAACATCCACTTCATTGCCATCCTCAAGAGGGTCAGCTGCCAGCAGGTGTTCGTCAAGCTCACTGTTGGATGGAAGCTTTCTACATTGTTGGATGATTTGCTTTACATTCTTCTCTGTAAAGTCTGCTGCCAGTATGTTCAGTCTGGTTTTATCCCCCAAGGACTTGGTTTGACTCCACCAATTCATCATGGTGCCCCCCGAGGCAGACGTGTTTGTTCGCTCCGCTTTTGAATGCCGACTTTTTCTTCTTTTTTGTGTGTTTTTTGCTTTCTCTGCAGTGCACACATGCCATGCACTGCTAACATACAACAGACAGGCATTGCTGGACATCACCAACTCAAATAGTCATTTTGACTTTACCGGCTCTATACCACTGGAGCAACAACACATTGTCTGCCCCCGCGGCCACCACCACCCCTGGGAAGCCCCCGAAGCACCGAGCTCAAGTCGGCTAGTTGACCCCAGGAGAGCACTTCGGAGTACGGCAATCCAAGCGGGGCAAGAGGGGAGGGCTCCATGCTAAAAGCTTGCGCTAGTCGACCACCGCTACCCTGCCTCTTGCCAGCTAACGTGCAGTCTCTGGAAAACAAGCTGGACGAGCTCAGAGCCAGGATTACAACACAACGGGAAATAACAGAGTGCTGCGCTCTAATCTTCATCGAGACCTGGCTTTCAGACAAAGTCACAGACTGCACCGTTCAGCTACAGACTCACTCGGTACACCGAGGAGACAGGACTGCAGCCTCTGGTAAGGCCAAAGGGGGAGGTGTGTGTGTGTTTATCAACAGCTCGTGGTGTGGAGATATACGGACTGTTTACAAGCACTGTTCACCAGATGTGGAGTTTTTACTGCTGAGATGCCGTCCCTATTATCTACCGAGGGAATTTACTGCTGTGTTTTTGGCTGTTGTTTACATCCCCAACTCCACGGCAGCACTCAGCAAACTCCACGATGTCATCAGCACACAAGAGACGGCTCATCCTGATGCTGTTTTTATTGCCGCTGGTGACTTTAACCTCTGCGATCTACGGACTGTATTTCCTAAATATTATCAACATGTGGATATTCCCACCCATGATAAGAACACACTGTATCATGTTTACAGTAGCATACGCTGTGCCTACAGGGCTGCACCCCGCCCCCACTTCGGATACTCGGCCCACATCTCTTTGTTCCTGTATCCAGCCTACAGACAAAGACTAAAACAAACAAACCCTGTGACTAAACAAGTTAAACTCTGGACCCCAGATACTGAGGCACCCTGCAGGACTGTTTTTCTCGGACAGACTGGGATGTGTTTAAAGCTGCAGCCACTCTGGAGGACTCTTCTGTCAGCATACAGTGCTATGCTGAGTATGTGACTGGCTATATTAGCACTTATGTTGACAACATCGTGCCCACAAGTCAAGAAGTTTCCCAACCAGAAGCCCTGGATAAACAGTCAGGTACGTCACATGCTGTGTGCTCGCTCTCTTGCATTTACATCAGGCAATGAGATGAGAGCTGCGAAGTATGGACTGTATAAAGCCATCACAGCAGCCAAAAGGCAGTACAGAGAGAAGCTAGATGGCTTCTACTCCACTGCTGACTCCAGGCTGATGTGGCAAGGCCTGCAGCACATCACAGACTAAAGGACCACCACCAGCACCATCAGCTCCACAGACAGCCTGCTGGATTACCTCAATACCTTTTACAACCGCTTCAAGACCTCCAGCCACACCACAGAGAGGAGGCACACACACACCGGGACCCCCCGACCCCTGTCCCCTCCACCAACCATCTCATCAGGCCAGGTACACAAAGTTCTGAGGAAGATCAACCCCCACAAGGCAGCTGGACCAGACAACATCCCTGGGCGGGCACTCAGAGCATGTGCCAACGAGCTTGCTGATATTCTCACATCCATCTTCAACCTTTCCCTCAGTCACAGCACTGTTCCCTCCTGCTTTAAGACCACAACCATCGTCCCCCTTCCCAAGAAAAGCCCACCTGCCTGAATGATTACAGACCAGTAGCACTCACTCCAATAATCATGAAGGGTTTTGAGAGAGTGGTGCTGACCCACATTCAGAGCATCACACCGGACCCCCTGGACCCCCTGCAGTATGCCTACCAGCCCAACAGGTCCACCTCAGACGTCATCGCTGCTGTTCTCCACTAGTCCCTCTCCCACCTGGAAAATAAAGACTCCTACATCAGGACGCTCTTTGGACTACAGCTCTGCCTTCAATACGGTCATCCCCTACAAACTCACCGACAAACTGTCTACACTTGGTCTGCACCCCACCCTCTGTGACTGGCTCCTAGACTTTTTGACTGGCAGGCCCCAGTCTGTCAGGATTGGTGATAGGACTTCAGCCAGCATTATTACAAATATTGGCACTCCACAGGGATGTGTCCTCAGCCCCATCCTCTACACCCTGTTCACCTACGACTGTGTCACCTCCCACAAGGACAACATCATCCTAAAGTTTGCGTACGACACTGCAGTGATAGGATGCATCACTGGCGGGGACGAAGCAGCCTACAGGAGGGAGGTGGCCAGTCTGGTGTCATGGTGTGAGGACAACAACCTCACCCTCAACACGGACAAGACGAAGGAAATAATAGTGGACATGCATGAAACCGGAATATATTGTACAATTGTACACCTCCAACGTTATCGATTCTTCTTAACGATTCTCTCATTTCCCTGCCTCCTGAAATTTTGCGTCGCGGTACATTTGCGTCACACTCCCTGCAACGACTCAGACCTTCAACCACGAGGCAGCATCATGGAGAGGAGGAAGCGATCTAAAGCCTGGCTGCATTTTACCAAACAAGATGAGAATTCTGCCGTATGTAATCAGTGCAATGCTGTAATATCATGTAAGGGTGCAAATACCAGCAACATTCTAAAACATTTGTCTACCCAGCATGGAATTAAGTACGAAGGATGTCATGTGTTCGACCGCCTGCGTCTGCGTACGAGTGCTAACGTTGCTGCTGGTCAAACAAGCTCCACTGGGACCTCCGTTGATGACGGTAACGTTGACATTAAATATCCTGCATTAGCACACTGTCGCCTTGCAACTGCAAGCAGCATGCACAGTTTTTTATTAATAAAGCCGAGCTACATAAAAATATATTCCGGTTTCATGCATTTTAGATCATGATGATGATGACAGGCACAGACAGGCTGATGATGATGACACAGATAGCTCTCAGGCAGCTGGCCCCTCGACATCGGCTCAAGTTACCCCTTTCACACTTGCTGCTCACAGAGCTAGGTGGAATGAGGAGAAGATGCAAGAATGTCACCGGGCAGTGACCATGTTCATGGTGAAAGGCTTACATCTTTTCTCCACTGTAGAACAACCCCATTTTTGGTAGGTGGTCTGTGCAGGCTACAGCTAGTATGTAAGATGTTTATTACAGCCCATTTTAGCCCATACGGCGTAGCTACCGTGAACTTTTAAAAGTAACGTCACAGCATGTGTTTTTCTGGTGGCTAATACATCATCAGAATTATATGTTAAGTTACATGTTGTTGATTCTGTCCTAACCACTGTAGTATTTCATTTACAAATGATTTTAGGGAGATGGCGAGGGTCTTAAATCCCAGATATAAACCCCCATGAAGGGAAGCTCTTACGAACCACCTGATCCCTGCCTGGTACCAGGTGGAAAGAGAAAACTTACACTCCAAACTCAGAGATGTGAAAAAAGCAGCCATCACAGCAGATGGATGGACCAGCCTTGCCCAAGACCATTATGTAACGGTCACTGTACATTATACAAAGCAGGGAAAGATCTTAGGTAAAGTCCTAAGAACCAAGGCAGTGTATGAAGCCCAGACAGGTGCTTTTGTGGCTGAGGAGATTGAAGAAATACTACAGGAATTCGGCATTAGTGAGTTGGTTGTGGCAGCGACCGTGGATAATGCAGGAAATATGAACTTGGCAATGAAGAAGCTGCAGTTTGTCAAGATTGGCTGCTTCGCACACACATTAAACCTTGCAGCCCAGAAGATCCACCAGTGCAACGCTGTCACCAATTGGGCAGCAAGGGCACGTGCTGTGGTGAAGTGGATGAGGAAGTCTTCCATGGCCAAAACCGTCCTCACAGAAAAGCAGCAACTCCTGAGTAACTATCTATGCATAACTTTCACTAGATTCTAATAAGCACTTAACATATAGTGATCTACAACAAACTAAGTCATGATGGTTTATGATTATATGTTCATTGTTATGTGTGATATGCTTATGCAGATGTGCATCTGAATTTGTTTTGCAGACTTGCCCCAGCACTCACTGATTATTGATGTAAAAACATGGTGGAATTCTCTCTGTCTGATGATTGAGAGATTCTTTGAGCAGTTCACTGCCATTCAGGCTGCAGTGATGGACCCACGGATAAAGAGGCAGTTTGAGAAGGAAAAGTAAGGGATAGATTCTGTAACTAACTTAAAATAGTCTTATTTTAAAACTGTGGATTACAAGACTGCAAGAGGACGTGTGTTTATTGCTAATTATTTGCTGTTTTTGACTGATGGAGAAATTGCAGTCCGACGACTTCAAGAAGGCAGAGGAGTTTGTCCAGCTGATGCGCGTGCTTTACACATCGACACTCTGTGTCTCAAGTGAGAAAAGTCCAACCAGTGGTCAAGTTCTACCCGTCTTAAAGAAGTTGGAGCGCCACTATTCCATTAAGGCAAGGGACTCTGCTTTTGCAAGAAATATAAAAGAGAAGATATGGACTGATCTCTCCGCTAGTTATCAGGTACCATGACTTACTGTATATTAATTTGTAGTTCATGAATGTCAGATTTCAGACACTAGCAAAAGTGTCCTCAGGTTTTTGAACTTGAATGTTTCTTGCTTTCTGAAATTAAGGATGAAGAGATCCAGACCTTCCTGGAGGAGGTGACAGTGATGGACTCGAGGTTCAACGTTGGACAACGATGATGCCATCTGGGACAGGCTGAGGACCTCAGCAGTAGCACAGATGCTCACAGGAGCAGAAGAGGTATTTGAATCACAGTCTGTGGTACAGTTCCATTGTGATGCCTTTATACTCTGGTTCCATGCATGTGACTCACACAGTGTGTTTATACGTAAGGTACCAGTGCCAGAAGACACACAGAGCCAGAGACAGTATGAGGATGTTGAGGAAGAAGACGACGAGAAGGAAGGCTATGTAAGCACAGTTCATTATAATGACCATATGGTATATTCATAATAATCCATTCAGACCACGCACCTAAAACATAAGTTTATGGTCCTTTTTAATTTCAGACTCTACCTGTAAAGCACCCCAAGACGGCCCTAGAGGAGCTGTTTGGAGAGGAGGAGCAAGACATGCAGCAGGTAGCACCTCAAGAGACCCAGAACATTGGTGAGCGTCTCGACTGAGAAATACGAATGTACAGAGGCCTTCCTGCTATTCCCATCTCATCTGACCCTGTTCTGTAGTGGTGGCAGAAGAGGGACACTTTGCCACTTCTGTATGATATAGCACAAAAGTATTTATGTGCTCAGGCATCTTCTACTCCCTCAGAAAGGGTATTCTCCACAGCAGGAGATACCATTAGTGTGGAGCGCTCAAGAATCCTCCCAGAAAAGGCAGATATGCTTGTATTCTTGCATAAGAATTGTTGATGTTCATTCAGTGTACTCTGACAACAGTAACATTACAGTACTTACAGTAACATTATTTCCATTTAAAAAATGTTATGTAGGCATACATGCCTATTTATCTAAAGTGGATGTAGGTATGTTCACGGTTTCATTCACAGTTTCTATCCCTTTTTAGAAAAGTGTTAAGCTATAATTTTGGTTACATTTGGTTTAAGCTTACAGTAAGTTAAATCAACAATATGTGCATTTTAAAAAAATGTTATGGTGGCATACATGACTATTTTTCTAAAGAGGACTTGTGTATGTCCACTGTTACTTCATTTACAATATCCTTTTAAAGAAAAGGAGAGTTAAGCCGTAATTTAGCATGTTCAAGTGTTAAATGTTTATTTGTTATTGCTTATTGTATCAGTCTAATTTATTTAGACTATATTTTCTACACTATATCTTGTCAAGGTGTTGTTCAGTATGTTTGAGTTGAATATGTTCATGTTCACAGTCTTGTGCAGACATAATTTTGGGAAAAAATAAAATGGTTGCTTTTGGTGCAGAAGACTGTGTAGAACTCCTTTTTTGCCACTCAATGAACTACTAAGGAATTGATATGAGAATTGATTTCTAGGTGCTGTATCGTAGACAACTGGACTTGTTTCAGTGTCTTGAAGACGTTTCACCTCTCATCCGAGAAGCTTCTTCAGTTCTAGCTAACTGGAGGGGAGTTTGCAGGCTTTTAAACTCTTTGTGGGTGCGTCCTTACATAGTCGTTAAGGACATGTGTGAGCTCTGAGTTTCAGAGTTGTTAGGGCCACTTGTGGGTTGTTGACCCAACCGGCCTTCATGTGGGTTGTTAGGGCTAGGTGAGCCCAGGTGTGAATGGTTGTTAAGCTGTCTGGGGAGGGAACTCAGTACCGCATTAGCCTAACTGGCAAATTTCCCAAACTGAATAAATACTGCACATATAAACACAGAAATGCGTAGCTAGCTCAAGGTTGTTATAACTTAAATATTCCCCAGTCATATTACTTTCACTTCCATGCAGTACTGTTGAAAAACCAAAAGCTGAAGCATAATATCGATGACCTCATGATATGGTAGATAATCTTTAAATATGCTCAGTCCGTGATCATATTTGTATTTGAAGTATTTGCTTTAAATATTTCACTGGATGTGGGTGGTTCCAAGACACACAAACTATTACACTTAGGCGACATACTGTATATTCAGCAGAAACAATTGTCATTGCGCTGTATAATTTATTCTGATATTTTTTTATCAAAAATTCCTCACGCAGTGGCGGATGATAAAAGAGTTGCAATCAATTTACAAAAGTGTGTTCACAAACATCCTCTGTGTATCTCGGGAGGTGACAGAGGCCAAACACATCATTAGCATTACAGTGCAACTCTTTGTTCTTTTTCAGTGGATATCCCAACAGGTCTCCCAGCCCCCAACACTCATCTGGCCGCTGCAGGGTGTCTGTTTATGGGTCGCATGCTCTACCAACTGACCTACTTGGATGCATTGGAAAAAGAGATTTTAATCAGAACAGAAAGATCTTCATTGACTGATTAGATGTGCTCAAACACACTAAATAAACACAGTCTGCGATTTCATGACTGAATAGACAAATGGTCCATTTCAGAATAATATACGTATAGTATGTTCTTGAAATATAACTATTGATGCATTAATGTGTTCGGGCTGCAGCAGGTAAAGGATGAACTAATTTTAATAAGTGTATATAGTACTGGATGGCTCAACCTATAATAATATAACCTAGCTACAATTTAAGATTATTGATATAAAATATAAATAAAATAAGTAAAGTAAAGTAACCAGTAGGGCTCACACTAACTAAACTAACTAAAGCTTTAAAATAAATGTAGTGGGATAAAAGTGTAATATTTGCCACTGAGATGTAATGGCGTAGAAGAATATGGTTTAGGTTTAAAGGGCATCTATGCTGTATGTTTTTTGTGAGGGAAGCGCCATGTCATGGTGACACCCTGCAATTAAATAAATAGGCATCTTTACAGAGGTTTTTACCTCTAAAAAACGATTTGGCCCTTCTCACAAACAGGCCTTTTTTTATCAAGCCTTTTGTAGTACAATAGATAAATAAATAAATAGACGCTTTGACAAAAGAAAAAAATAAAACCTGGCCTGGACCTTGCCTTTACCAATCCTTTCCTGTTCTCTGTCTCCAACACTGCACACATTTACAGTTAAAAAAATAAAGCATGCTCAGGATTACCAATGAAGTAGACTGCAATGTGCCGTAACTACTGCCAACAGATGGATGTGATACACTTTCAGCAGATAAACTAACTCAGCAATAAGCAGTGAGACTGTTTCTTTATGAACAGTACAAGATAAAAATAACCTTTCACACCTTTCGTAATTGCTTTTAAATGTAATAAAGGTAAATAATTGTTGCCAGTCACAGGCCATTGTAGACACCAATCTCACTGTTATAACACCTCATGCACCAAATGTTATAATGACAGCATGTCCTACATTATATTATTTTATTTGATTATTGATATTAATTTATCCACAGTCAGGTTATAGCATACACTGTATGTCACCAGGTGTGCTAAGACTCTTTCAGTGGGTGCACACTCCCACTCAGACCAAAAGAATCCCTCTCCTTGTATTTACAGATTTCCTTCTTAGCGCTCTACCTTTATGGTCTTAGTCGGTGCCCTCACAGTGATGAAATCCTTAAACACAAGGCTGTCTTCTTCTGGGGGGGTACAACATCTAGGACGTGGAACTGAAGAAAAGATGGAAATAATCAGTTGTGTTAAAAAAACAATGACAGTCAATACTATACTCCAAAAAAGAAAAGAATCCCTCTCCTTGTATTTACAGATTTCCTTCTTAGCGCTCTACCTTTATGGTCTTAGTCGGTGCCCTCACAGTGATGAAATCCTTAAACACAAGGCTGTCTTCTTCTGGGGGGCACAACATCTAGGATGTGGAACTGAAGAAAAGATGGAAATAATCAGTTGTGTTAAAAAAATGATGACAGTCAATACTATACTCCAAAAAAGACTGAAGCAGAAAACAATCAGATAAATAAAAATAACAAACACATAAATATGAGAGACAGGGAGAGAGAGAGCCTAACTACAGTATCTATAATGATTATATTCTGGTGTTATCCAGGAGAAATAGATCTTTGAAGTGTCAAGGGCACAGGCATAGTGGAGGAGGTCTTGGAGATATGTGCAGTGGCCATTCCTTTCCAAATCGCTTCTTCATCTGTGAAATTAATGGTAGATAGTTGTCATGCCTTTATCTTCCTTGACAGCAAGTTGTTCAAAATTGCAGGCTGCTGCTCCCCAATGCACCAAACATGCCAGTGGGACTGGCCATCCCCTGGAAACGTCATGCCCTAGCTTAAGGTCCTTTTGGGCTTCTGTGAAAATATGTTACCACCTTTCTCACTTTCAGCAGTTCTGACACGATGTCCACCTTCCTGAACTTCCTGAAGCCAGATTTAGTGTGTGCATAATGCATCACACAGAGGGGTCCATCTCTGCACCAACTCCATCCAGTTTTAATTATTTTTGCAGTATGCGTGACCAACACTGAAATCTTCTCTTCGGTGCTCCACTTAGTGCAAAAGTCATGCACTAAAACTAGTTTATTTCTTGTG